>NC_135705.1:21318698-21409307 GCF_964276395.1 Gasterosteus aculeatus
ATAATGCAGTCATATATATATATATATATGTAATATATATATATATATATACACAATTTAACAGCCTACACATACAACAAAATATAATAAAATAAATGTGTGTATTTAGTTGTAAGTCTTCTTTTCTTATATTTGCTCAAATAAATCTAAATAAAATCAAAAACTGGTGCAAGCTCGAGCAACAGTAAGACTGGATCAACTCTGGTAAAGTAACTAATGCGAAACAACAGCTGCAAATCCATACGCTTTCTCGCGAGTCGTTTTTTTGTGTCACGACTGTGCAAAATGTTTTTTCATTTGCGAAAAATAAAAAGCAGAAAGCCATTAAAAAGACCTTTTAAACTGCCACAGGAAAGCCCCTTCTTCTCGAGCGGTTGCTTCCCTGACGCACTGCTGTCAGTTTGTGACACGGTTTCTCGTTAGAAGCCGTTTGACACACGCCGCTGCCCTTCGCCTTCATCCGCTGCACTCGTCTTGTGAGCAGCCACGTGATTGGGGATTAACCCCCGCCTCCCTGCCGTTAACCTCACGCCCCGCTGAGCCAAAATGAGTTTGTTAAGAGCGGCGAGGGCACACATGGTGCGAAGGACCCCGGTGACCCATCAGCTGACCCAGTCGTCCGTCATATTAACCCTGGCGGGGCCGCCTCCTTGTCTGAGTTGTCCACAAAGACCTTTGTTTCAGAGATTTCTTTTATCGACTTACCTCGGATACACAGAGACGACCTGCATGGCAACATTTTTAGCACGTATCATGTTTCCGATTTGTTTGGAAAGTGGAAAACACCCCAGTGTACATACTTTACATTACATACTTCATGCACACAGTCAGGACCACGAGCTCCGTGACGGTGGAAAGGATCAATAAAGTAGATCAGACGAGTGCATCATCTACATCATCACAGAAACCAGAAACAATAGAATTTGCTTTAAGTTAATACATTCGTTCTTTATACCGTTACAAAGTTAGGCGCCGATGACGATCACATATTGTGTTTTGGCCTTAATTAAAATGCTCTGTTTAAAGCTATGGAGGCTAAGCAGCAGCATTAAATCCATGCTGCAGCGCGTCACGTCACTGTCATTACAAGTGCATGTGTGTTATGTTCTGTGGTCACATGGTTTGAAAATGACTTTTTACATGTTATTTGACCCCTCAGTTATGAAGCGTCGTGTTGATTAGATGATACAGATGTTGGTATGTTGTGCTGCGACGCTTTATTTTACTGTCTACTGCGCTATTTTTAGAAGTGGATCTCTGCTGCTTCTCGCCTCCCGTGTTTCAATTCGTCAGTAACGTGGAAGAAGGGCAGGAGGGGGCGTTAGACGTCAGGTCGCTCTGACAATGACTCGCGCTGACGTCAATGGTGAAGGTCTCTGAGTGAAGCGTCCGTCGGGGCAGCCCTGCTCCACCAGCTAACATCCGCAGAGCAAGGTGCCTGTTTAATGTGGGAAGTGTCTTTCGGGGGCATTTATTTAGCATGTTTGTTGGCTTTGAGTGGGCCGCCGGCCCGCCAGGCGGCTTGTGGCATGAATGTGACGTTTTCTGTTGCTGTTTTAACCGCACCGCATCCTGTTTCTCTCTCATGCCGGTGCGGTTTTAATAATGAAAACCTTACTTCCGTCATTTCCATTGAACCGGCGTGAAGCCGAGTCTTAAGTCTTCTCGCTTTACTGGAAGTGCTCACATTTGTAAACAGTGGGGTTGGAAAAGGGGGCCGATGTCGTCAAACAAAGGCACGTGAGCCCAGAATGAGGAAGTGACCACGTTGACAGCGGCGTCACTGAGAGAAACATTGGGGGCGGAAGAGCCAGTGACCTTTTATTGTTTATTCTCCAGCAGACAGACTTGAGTGCGATGATAAAAATAACCGTTTCTTCCTGTCACATATGCGGGATTCTACCAGATAAGCAAGTACATGGACAACTAACACCACCCAGGAAGTGGAAGCTCTCCTCTCACAATGAGTGCGTTGCTCCTGGTCTGAGTGTGGCGTGATTCCCCGTCGGGCTGCTGGCTGACCCGCGGGCGCTCGGAGGACGCGTGGTCGAGGCCATCGGATGAATGTGACTGGGGATTGTTTGGAAGCAGGTTGAGACGACACCGTCACAGCGGCATGTGGCGGTGGAGTGGGAGCGGGAAAGAATGCAGGCGAGTCTGAACTCAGCAACCCCTGAAAGCGGCTGCTGGCGGTCACGCCTCTGGCATTTGTGCGTGTTGTGTATGTCGGTTAAGACGTGGATTTGTCCATGTGTCATCTTGTTTGGGGCCGCAAACCTCCAAGGAGCTTTTAGACTTTTTAGAAGAGGAATTCCTCTCACTTTGTCACGGGAGCCGGCAGTAAAGCGGCTGTGACGACGCTTCTCGTGGATCCAGCGCAGGGATGAAAGCTACTACAGAGAGACGGAATCGGAACATCTGCTTTGCTGCTTCATCATACAAAACACCCACAGCGGTTCGATCTTTTAGGGTGAAGCCGCACCTCCAACTTCTTTACTGTGTTTACACCCTCGAACACACTGAAGCCATTCGTTCCCAAATCACGCCAAACTCAACACCCTCACTGGCAGCTGTAAGCGCCTTCAATTAGTTAAATAAAATAGTTACTTCAAAGCTGCGAAACAACGGATGAAAGTCTACACGTCCAACCTGCGTGGCTCTAGTTCAGCGCCTCATAACGAGCTGCAAGCAGTGAACGTGTGCGTGTGTGTGTGTGTGTTGGAGGGGGGGGGGGTAGTGAACTGACTCTTCCGGGTGAATTTGCGATGGCCTCGTATCCCGTGTGAATGTGGAAAGTCCCTTGAGATTAGTTTGAGTCCACTTGTGAGGCCTGAAATCACCGCTGGCACAAAGAGACAAAACACACATCAGATCTGCAGTTGTGTGTTGGTGTGTGTGAAGCCTCTAAACTAAAAAAACTAAAAAGTGTTTCTGCTAAATCCTAAAATGATTCTTTTGTGGTTACTTTGAGCTTCCGATCTGCTTCCCTGTGCCTGTTTACCTGTTTACCAGGAGCACAACCTGGACTGGTTCCCGCGCATGCGGGCCATGTCCCTGGTCAGCAGCGATGCGGACGGCGAGCAGAACGAGATCAGAAACCTGCAGGAGAAGCTGGAGTCCACCATGAAACTGGTGTCCAACCTGTCGGGTCAGCTGACGGAGCTCAAAGAGCAGGTGGGTCCGACAGCGAGCGGCGAGCGGCGGATTCTGTCTGCCGCTTACTGAGGATGCTACTGTCAATCATCCCCGACACCCCCACGAGGCCCTCAATCAGCCTTCAGTGGCTTGGTTCTTATTGGGTTACCAGATAAAACCTTTCTGGATATTTACAAAAGCAAATATATCAATATAGCAAATATACCCTTATATCAATAAGACACGTATGTTGTGACTTTAAAACTATTCCTTCTAAAGGAAAAACACGTCGTGCTTCTCGGTTGATTCAAATCTGCTGATACTGTGGACGAAATGAGGATCCGATTGCGCAATCACTGCAGTCCACCCTTTCTAGTAAACCTTTTATGTGTAAATGTCTTTACCCTTGAAATGAGAACTATGTGTGAGGAAGTGAATGTCACCGAGACGTTTGACCCAGACAGGGGAAATGATTATTGTGTTGCTGCAAGCGGCGAAGGGCACCGGCCTCGCTCACATTTCAGTCCAAACTCCTTTTATTAAGAAGCCTCAGTAAATGGAAACTAGCATCCGGGCAAACAACAGTCCAGCTGGTAAAATTGGCATAATGAGACATTTACAGATGTTCTGCTGCTCTCAGAGTTCAGGCGTCCACTCGACGTGTCGCAGAACTCTTTCTCTTGGACACTCGTCACAAGACCCCTTTGTCCTCTCGCTTTTCACATTGTTGTGTTTAAGCGCAGTCACTTCCTGTCGTGCTCCTGCTGCTGTAAAGGTCGGCGCCCGCTGTTTTGACTCACGGGCTTTGCTTGATCTCTGAAATATCTCCCCACGGACTTTCAGTATTACTCGCTTGTGTTGTGCCGCTTTCGTCAGAGGAGACAACGGGGATGGCGATTTACAGCAGATTCCGTTTTTGAGTTCAGCCGCGCGTTGGTTTGTGTAAAGCGAGAGAAGGGATGGACGGAGACGGGGAAGCAGCTCATCATGAGGACGAGGACAGCAGAGGGACAGCTGGACTCATTTCACTGTTTTCTTCTCTTCAGATGACCGAACAGCGGAAGCAGAAGCAGCGGATCGGCCTGTTGGCGCACCCTCAGCACATGAACGTCAACCCCCAGCAGCCTGCGTGAGGGGTCCGTCACAGCGCCGCCCGCCCGCGTGTGTGTGTGTGCGTGTGCGTGTGTGTGCGTGCGCGTGCGTGTCTGTGAGTGTGTGTGCGTGCAGTCGGTCACGGTAACATAAGTAGTCATAAGGCGACGTGTAGCTCTGCCTCGCGCACGCATCCCTCTGCACAGCAACACTCGCCCACCTCCATCTGTTCAGGCCCGTTTGGAACTGGTGCCAAATGTTTTCTACGTAAAAGACGGATCTGGTCTCTCAACACACGGCCTTTACTGGTTGAACTTGAAACACGATGAACGTGACTGGACAGGAGGGATTAGTCGCATTTGTTTTAATCAAATGTTTTCTATTCATATTTCTGGCATAACGAGCAGTATTAAATGTCTTATTTTTGTATGTGGCCGTGCAATATATTAACTTAAATATGCAACCCCGTTGGCGTGCGCATTTATATTATTCAATTATGTCTTATTTAAAAGCGTGGGCCAATTTTTCTGTTGGTACTTAAATAGGGAGTAGTTGGTTGTCTGATATAATATAGAAATAATATTTAATAAGCTGGCATTTTCAATTTGACTTTTTTTTATTCCTCAATAGAGATCGTATACATAATATATTGTGCCAGATAGTTTTCTTTCACCTGTGCAAATGCAATGGTGTCACGTCTCAGTGCTGACTTGTTTTCTTATTTAATAGCGTTCATAGGGGTTCATGTGTCGGTCACATAGAGCGCGTCATTTATTGGTTATTACAATTTGCTCAGGAGTTTGTAATAAACGCCATTAGCATAATTTCCTGCTTTGCAGCAAACATGTTCCGTTGTGCCTGTTTCTTTGTTTCTAGTCTGCTTGTGCAGAGTCACCAACTTCCACCCAAATGTGTTAGTTGGTTTTCATGCTACTTTCTTTTTTTTGGACCATGTTTACATAACGTTTGTTGCATATTTTTGCTTTTACCGATGAATGTTAAGACTAAAAATCTAAGCACTGTCAATTTGTATATTAAAGTAGAATTATTTATTAAAATTGCTGTAATTATCCTTTACTTCATGTTGTCTCTGTTTATTGGTCGTTTCATAGAAGTAGTGTATCGCCTTTATTAATAAGCTCTGGTATATCATCTCCCAGATGAAATTGAGGGGGGATCAGTTGTTTTAGTCCTTAGAAACCAGCGGTTGAAAACATACAACGTGTTTTCAGTGCGTCACCAATAAGACGAGGACGTGTCCTGAGTTCATCTTTTGGTGAAGCTGCCTCTCGGCGGGAAACGTGCGTCAGTGAAAGCAGCAAACGACAGCAGCACAAGTGGAACGTGTACGCAGGTGGATTTAGACGCACTAATTGTCTCGACTAATTCTAAAGGTCGATGAGCCCATCCGCCTTAAAGCTGCAGTATTGAAACACTGTTTTGTGTTGAGTCAGACTAAAACTGCTAATCGCTGTGCTAACACGCATCTGCTCGTGACTTTCTTCAAACTCGTATGAATCCTCCACATCTGCTCGTAATAAACATCGTGTTCCTCACCGACTCATCGCAGCGTGACATGTTGGTGAATCCAGTGGAACGACGAAGCTCAACACTCGAATCTGTGTAGATGAAGGATTGCTGAACATTACACTTTACACACAAAGCATTTAGCATTTAGTAGTGCAATGTATCTGTTTTCAGTATTTAAGTGGGCCGTGTCACAGCCAGCGTTACATTAATTGACTATTAATTGTGGAAATAATACTACTTTTATATTTCTGCTTTGGTTACATGTGTTTCAAATATTAACTTTTTTAGGATGAGATTTTACGTTCAAAATACCAAAATCCATTGAATATAATGCAAAGATTAAACGGTGTAGTGAATATGAATTCTAATATATTTTATATTTTACTAATGACTACAAAAAAATGATGAACCGTAACACACTTTAGCGACTCTACCTTGACTAATACACTAACAAATTGTAGCACTTAAATTGTAATTTTAATGCCACTTATCTATAGTTTATAGATTTATTTGAATTTGATGAAATCACACTTTCTTGTTTCTTGTTCTTCTGAGTTTGTATCCTTATGGTTAAATGCACTTATTGTAGCTAAATGACATCTAATGTGATGTAATATAATATATTGTGATGTAATATAATATATTATAATGTAATATATTATAATGCAATGTAATATAATATATTATAATGTAATGTAATATATTATAATGTAATGTAAAAATAGGGTAAAAAACCTCACAACGCAGCATTTCCTTCTCCAGAGCAGAAAGTTGTCGCGGGTTCGGGTCTCGGTATCAGACGGCGGTCGCTCCGCTTCTATCTTTAGACCCGGCTGCTCCGGGACGTCGGGGGGTTTCAGCGGGGGGGCGAGCGCCCAATCGGGAACCCTCGGCTGTCGGCGCACCTGACGTCACCGGCATGGATCCGCCGCTCGGCTCTGGACGTGGCGGGGGGGCAGGTTCGGTGCTACCGGCATGAGGAGGAAAACAAACCGCTCCGCGACGGTTTCCCGCCGCAGGGGCACGTGTCGCACAGCAAGTGGGTCCAGTGGGAAATGACACGGTGTCCCTCAGCGCGTGACCGCCAAAAGACGTCTTGTCTTGTTGGTGTCTTATAGTACAAGTACATATGCTTCATATTTCTACTAGTATGTATTCATGTCATGTTATTAATAGTGCCACATTAACTTTACTGTGACCTTATCACACCTTTTCGTGGTAAACTATTACTGTTAGTGAGAAACGGGCCTTTTCTCACACGTCACTCTAGAGGCCACGCGGGGTTTTGTCACAAAGTAATAAAACGCCTTTTTGCACTTAGCGGATTAATATCCTAACCGTGACGAGGCCCGGCGCTCTACTTTCTCTCCCTGTCAACACGCTGAGGGCAGCGCGGCGCTACACGGGACTGCGGTGGAGGAGCACTACGCGGGCGGGTTGTGCTCCAGCAGCAGGGCGCGCGGGGGGGGGAGGGTGAGGCGCGCGGGGGGGGGAGGGAGGGGGCGCGCGCGGGGGGGGGGGGGAGGGCGAGGAGTTGAAAGCGCCGTCCAACACGTGAGGCTCATGTGACGGTGTCGAGTGTGTGTCTGCAGCCGAGAGACGCGCCCGCAGTCACAGGGTTTATTTAACACGTAGACACAGACGCACGCACGTCCTCCGCGGACCCGCAGCCTCCAGGGACGCGACACGGCAGCACGCGCGCCGCTCCCCGGGAAACGGACCCGCTCTCCTCGCGCTCTCCTGTCATTCGATGCTCCTTCCTCTTATTCGTGTTTGAACGCGAGCGACATGGAGCGGATCAGCGTGGACGTGGCGGACGTGCGAGGGTAAAAGCAGCGCGCGGAGCCGCTTTCTCTTCTGTTCCAGTCGAGCTCGAGTCTTAACTAATTCGCTTCTGTGTCCCAAGGATGGATTTCTCCATGTACGTGTACAAGCCGCGGAGGGGCGTGAAGCGCGGCGCGGAGGACAACAAGGTAAATCAAGTCCAAACGCCGACATGTTGCCGCTTCCCCAGCGGCGCGGATCTCACACGCAGCCCGTTTCCGACCCCCCAGGAGACCTACAAGCTGCCCCACCGGCTCATCGAGAAGAAGAGGCGCGACCGCATCAACGAGTGCATCGCGCAGCTCAAGGATCTGCTGCCTGAACACCTGAAGCTCACCGTGAGTCTCTTCTGGGACACGTGGGCTCCAACCTTCACTTTGGGCTCCACTCTCAAAGAATAAAAAGTTGTTTTATTTTAACAATGAAAATGAAAAATGTAATTTTCTTGTAATCGTGTCGTTTATTACAATTTAAAATTCGATCGATCTTAATTTGCCGGACTGGTCTTGCGTCGCCTGCGTCCTCTTCAGCTGCACAACGTGTTACATAAGAAAGATCAACACGCTTATCGAAGGTCTTCCTGTTTTAGACGCTGGGTCATTTGGAGAAGGCCGTGGTGCTGGAGCTCACGCTCAAGCATGTGAAAGCCCTCAGCGGCGTCCTGGAGCAGCAGCAGCAGAAGATCATGGCGCTGCAGAACGACCTGCAGATCGGTGAGTTCCGCGTGTGTGAAGCTACCGCCGCCACGGCCGAGCGATCTGTTCCTCCGTCAGAGGAAATGCGTGCTGTAGAGGTTCATTTTCTAACCCTGCGGTTCCGATCGACCAGGTGATCGCGGCGGCGGCGGCGCCGTGGAGGCCGGCGAGGAGATGTTCCGCTCCGGCTTTCACTTGTGCGCGAAAGAGGTCCTCCACTACCTGAGCAGCCAAGACAGCAGCAGGGACCTGACCCCCTCCCACGTCATCAGCCACATCCAAAAGGTCGCGGCGGACGCCCTGCATCATCAAAGTGGCGCCGTGGAGGCCGTTCCCCAGGCGACGGAGAACCTGAAGAAGCAGCCCGCCGGAGAGCCCAAGAGGGCGTACGAGGGCTCGGCCAAGAACTGCGTCCCCGTCATTCAGAGGACGTATCCCCACGCGGCGGCGGGGGAGCAGAGCGGCAGCGACACGGACACCGACAGCGGCTACGGCGGAGAGCACGAAAAGCGCGACGCCAAAGCCCAGTGGTCACAGAGCCACGCCAAGGAGGGGGAGCGCAGGCGCGTCGCGGCAGCCGGCGCCATCAAGCAGGAGGCCGACGAGCCCCGGGCCAAGAAGTCCAAGTCCGACCCCTCAGAGGACGAGACCCTCTCCGGCCGCGTGGGGGGAGGCTACATGAGCTTCTCCCCCAACCAGCCCCCCTTCTGCCTCCCCTTCTACCTCCTCCCACCCGCCACCTACCCGCCCATGCTGCACAAACGCTGGTACCACGGGGGGATGCCCGCGATGTACCCGGGCGTGAGCAGGACCCCGGACACGTCCCCGAGGGCGGGCTCGCCAGCGTCCTCCTACCAACACCCCATGGACGCCCCCGCTCTGCCCAAAGCGCCACAGCAGGTCGCCCCGCTGAACCCGGAAGCCAAAGACTGAGCCAAGGCCTCCATGTTGGAATCTCGCCCTCTGAATGTGGATGTGGTTGAAAAGACGCTTACGACAACAACAACAACAACAACGACGACGACAACCCACAAACTCCGGGCTTCCCTTCAAACCTCAGCCGGTGTTTGGCACGTCAGAACCCTGAGAGGGGTCACGGGTCACCGTGGTCTCACCACCAGCTCCCCGCACACTGAAACCGGACCTTCACGGGTCGACCCGGCTCTGAAGCGCTGTGATGGCGACGACGGCTCGCTGCTCAGTGATGAATGTCAGAGGTAAACGACGAATGTAAGGCCCAGAGACGCCCCCCCAAAATGATTTGGACCTACTTCTTTTGCACACACACCACCTGCCAATGAGTGTAAAGAAAAGCGCCTCGTAAAGGCTGCTTGACTGACCTTTGACCTGCTGTGGATCTGCGCCACGGAGGATCAGCTTTAAGTGCAGCTGCAGTGAACGGGAGACCAGAGACACCGACACCCTTCGTTACCTCGCGGCGCTCTGAGAGTTCTGGGTGTTGCCCCCGTACGGCGTGCGCCTCCCCGTCTATTTTTAAAAGTGAAGTGAAAGATTTCCTTTGTGACTCATGACTATTTGTGCGTCCACACGGGTCCCTGTGAAGTCACGTGGTGTAAATTGTTGTTGTTTTTGCTCAAGCTACTCGTACATCTCTATTTTTGATACGTGACCCGCCATCGCGACCCGATGGAGGTCGGTCGCTTCGCTGCTCCACCTGATTAGCATCTCGCCCACAAATTCCCCGTCAAGTTAAGGCCTGATCTTCGCTCATTGATGTTGCCTTCACAGACGCACACAGACACACACAGACGCACAACGACACGACGTGTTTCAATGTATTCTTGCTTTATATGTCGCGTCTGAGGCAGAAAGAGTGAATGTAAAGTCTAAAGAAAAGTAATAGTTTTGTATAGAGGTACTTGGGATTTTTATTTTGAAATGTAACAAAAGGTTGTTTGTTGTACATATTTTGTATATAAAGTATTATGAATATATATTAATAAAGCTTCTTTTTTCTCCCTGCCTGTGGATGTTGGCTCTCGGTGTGTGACGGGTGGCTCCTCATAACAAACACTTACATAAGTCTTACATAAGCCTGAGAATCAATAGCACGTCTTATGTTACACTACGCAGATTCTAAAGCGTTTCTAAGACGCCGACGGTGGAAGTTGTTATTTGATTGCGTCACAGTGTGGACTGTGTTTGCTTTCTGAACACTGTCCTGCATATTAGACGCTGAAATGTATAATCTGCATTATACATTTCTAATAACGGTACATAGGACTATGTGGCTACTTGACACCACAGAGGATGGAAATGGTATTTGAGGTTGTGGGAGGACGAACTTTATATCTTTGATCAGATTCACTTTCAGATTGAATAGTACGGAACCGCCCCCCCTCTTCCCTTTTCTTATGATCACAGTATTGGTGAAGTTATTCCAGCGCAGGAGGACTGCTGAGGGGCCTGATGGGCTCACCAGTGGAGTCACAGCGCCTCCTTGTGGAATTATTGCGTCACACCATTTTCACGCTAAGTGATGAGTCCTGCCGCCTATTGAGAAAAAGTTAGTAACAACTTTAACACTAAATGTTATTTTATCCTTCGTATTAAGGGTTTTAAAATGTGAAAGGATAATCTATTTATACATTATGACACACAATATGTTTACCGATTAATTGGGTTTAGGCCTTCAGAACAGTATTTGATTTATCTTCTATTCTTGACTCATATTTCACAACACAATCCGAATAAGTAAGTTAAATCCGGCAGGAATACGTTTTAAAAGAATCTCTTCGTTTACATCTACATTCTCTATTTCTTTCTGTTATCTTCCATTGGTTCCCATCTGAAGGTGCATCACACCGATGTGATTGAGGCAGAATGGGGCCTGAGGTGGAAACTCCTGCCGACAGCAGTGTGGAAGAAGATCAACATGAGATTAAAGAGCAGCTTCCAAGAAGCACAGAAGGGAATGACCTTGTGATTGGGATGCAGCCGGATAAACGCGTCAGTGGGGGCTGTTGTTGCTGGGAACACAGTGTGCACTGTGGGGGAGGCAGGCTGTTGCTGGAGGGGGGGCTGATTTCTCTTCAGCTCACATCACTTATAGTTAATCAAACATCAGGATGACCTCAAGGAGACGGTGGAAAAAGCTGTTTCGGGCTGTAATCACTGCCGGTGATGCTGTTTCATTCCTTGGTGAGTGAACAGCACCGTGGGAGCATTTATTAAAGGTCTAAAGTCAGAGCAGGTACATAAATGCTGGTGCTGTCAGCCGTTGTTCTTTCTAAATGTATTGATTTAAACATAATACAATTGATTGTGGCTGATACTGTTGAACTAAATCAACCGTAAACAGCAGCGAATCATTATTTAAAGTGACTAAAAACATTCCACCGTTTTTGGCACACTTCCTTTTTTTGTCTCAAAAACATTTTGTCCTGGACTCTCTGCCTGTCTCTTTTCTACCCCCCCCCCCCCCCCATCACTCCTATAGTCTGTGTGTGTGTGTGTGTGTGTGTGTGTGTGGTTGGTCAACTCTAACTTCCCTTTAAGCATTTCCCAAATTGTTCTGTCCACTACTGTGTTTTTATTGTTATTTTTATTTGTGTATTCTAAATAATTTGTTCATTCCAGTTTGTTGTTTAGTCTATTTATGAATTATTAAGAATTCATATGAATTATTCTTATGGAAGAATGTATTGACACACTAAGTACTTATGTTCTCACTCACGGCATCTTAGGCGTGTAATTGATGAGCTGAAGACCCCTCTACCGCTCAGTGACCCTTGACCTCTCAGTGACCCTGTGCCTTCTCAGTGACCCTTGACCTCTCAGTGACCCTCTGACACACGCTGCATTGAGATTGTCAGGAGAGACACACCGTTAAGTAGCATGTAGGAGGAATGTACGACATGCATGTGGAAATCTTAATAACTCTCTACATTTGACATTCAAACGATCTCATCACAGCCTGTGGAACCCGAAACAAATAGTGTGTCTTTGTTAAAAGGATTGAATACATTTGAATTGGAGTTGCTGGTGGTTTACATCTTCATTCCAGTCTCATGTGATTATATATATATATATATATATATATATATGATATAAAACGTACAACTAGAAGCTGAAAACAATCTAAACGCTCTAACGCTGCATAACAGGTGACGTATATGTTGGAAATTGAGCATAAACTCTTAATCTACAACCACCAGTAAACACAACGGCTGCTTGGCAGTTTACAGCCAAGCAGCTAATATCTATCTATGCTGATAGATCTGATGCTGGTCAAGATTACGCTAATTGTACTGATTTATTCATTTGGTAGTTACGTCTATAAAGCACAATAACCCATGAACTGATATTCCATTACTTGTGGAGTAAAAATGACACATTTCCCCTTTATAATGCGGTATAATTATAATGTTGAGTTCCTCAACCCTTTACATAAATGCAGGAACTGTTCAGTCAAATAGACGTTTATTATAGAGGAACAATATCATCTGAGTACTGAAATATTACTAGCTAGTAACCCATTTGCTCTTTAGGTAATTTAACTTCAGTTTAAAGTTCTACTCACATAAATGAATTAATAACAAAGATGCTAGCGCATTATTCTTTTTTTTCAGTTCTCAACTATTTGTCTTAATATATTTAATAATTTGGCGTAATCGCGGTTATTATCACAATGAAGCCAAAAGCCAAAAGTTTACGGTTTATAACCCGTTTATTAACCCGCTCTTATTGTGAAACCCCCCAGAACGGAAGTCCCAGCGCTGTTCTTTAAATCCCGCGCACGTCTCCGCGCGCCACCCGCCGCCACGATGCTGCTGCCGCTGCTGCTCGCGCTCGTGCTCGTGCCGTCGGGCCGCGCGCAGTTCGCCCCCCCCACGGTGAACATCAGCCTGGATGAAGACCCCGCGGTGCGCTGGGACCCTCTGCTCGCGGTCTTCGACATGGACTTCCTGCGGAGAGCCGCCGCGGAGGTCATCGAGTGAGTTCCATAGTTCCGTGTTGTGGGCGGAAGAGAAATGATTATGATTATACGAGTTACATATTGGACCCAAGTGGTGTTTAAATATTACATAAAGACAGACATAATCTATCCTGAACTGATTCCATCCTTCTGTAAACCAGAGAGATCACATTTATCAGCATCGCTGTCATTTAGCGAGTAAAGCAATAACGTCATCCTTTAGACCCGCCCACACCTGGGCTTCATGCACCTGAGTCCAGGAAGGAAAATAAGTCCATTAGTGCATTTTACAACTTTTATAGTAGAGATATTCATGGGTTACTTCTGACCAGTTAATTCCAATTCCTAAAAAATGATACGTGATTAAATATGAACTAAATATATTTGGCCGTCAAATGTCGAAACCGGGAATCAGGATTCTGCGGTTCGGCATCATGTAAATGAGCCTGAGGACCAGTGAGCGGCAGCTTCCTGTTTCAGTGTCATGTGAGTTCAGCCGCTGCCTCCGTCCTATAAGGGACAAGTGTCTGCCTCCGTCCTATAGGGGACAAGTGTCTGCCACCGTCCTTTAAGGGACAAGTGTCTGCCTCCGTCCTGTAAGGGACAAGTGTCTGCCTCCGTCCTTTAAGGGACAAGTGTCTGCCTCCGTCCTGTAAGGGACAAGTGTCTGCCACCGTCCTATAAGGGACAAGTGTCTGCCTCCGTCCTGTAAGGGACAAGTGTCTGCCTCCGTCCTTTAAGGGACAAGTGTCTGCCTCCGTCCTTTAAGGGACAAGTGTCTGCCTCCGTCCTGTAAGGGACAAGTGTCTGCCACCGTCCTATAAGGGACAAGTGTCTGCCACCGTCCTATAAGGGACAAGTGTCTGCCTCCGTCCTGTAAGGGACAAGTGTCTGCTGTTATGTACTGACATTATGGCCCGTGTTGCATGTGAGTGCGTTTTAGGAGCCGTGTCCAGTTGTAGTTGTCTCGCGGGACATTACTGCTTGTGTTTTTGACTTAACGATCTCACACGATTTGTATCTTAAATATCAGAGAATATCCACGTTTCTTATCTCAATATACATCCTGCTGGATTATTTCCAGTACAACGTCCTTATCCACTTAGATCACTCAGGTTTTATTTAGTATTACAGTATAAAAGAGAAAGTGGCACTTTGACATCTTACTGAACTATTTGTGGTTAACAGCTAACATGAAGTTTATTTATTATGAACACATCATGGCAGCCTTCAACCAGCAGTGAACTAACTTTGTGCATCTTCCAGTTCTGACAGTTTCCTCCCTTGTTGTCAGTACTACAGTTCCAAAATGGCTACATGAAGCTCTTATTCCTCTGGCGATGGACCTTGAGAAGTACATTCCTCAGCCGTACGCGGGGGAAATCCGCGGCTTGGCCTCACACCTCGGAACCCCTTCAGATGTCATCATTCTCAACTTTGCCTATGAAATATCTGCGTATGTATGACTGAAGACTTAATTACAATGTTAGACTCGGTGTACAGTGCAGGAGCTTACGGTGTCATGCTAGTGGCGTGTGCTGGATCACACATGCAGACCTTGTCATGCTTGCAAACAAACTTTGTGCGTTCCTAGATTTTGCACTAGCATCGTAGCTCAGGACCAGAGGGGGCACGTGTACCACGGCAGGAACCTTGATTACCCACATCCTGTCCTGAGGAATCTGACCATGGACGTAATATTTCTCAAGAACGGAAAGGTACAGAACACCCGCAAAGTGCTTCAATGACGTCGTACCTGCTGAATTTATGTTATAAGGAGCTTTATTTGACAAACCCAATTAGGAGGCATACCGGGGAACGTCGTTTGCTGGATACATTGGCCTGTGGACGGGACAGAGTCCCAACAAGTTCACCATCTCTGGCGACCAAAGAGGTATGACCTCGCTTCTTTTCAGCCGCCATGTTTGTCCAGATAAGTTGCAAAATTTGATTTGATTTGATTGTTTGTGATCACCAGGCACTGACCGCTGGTGGAACTGGTGGAAGAACGTGGTGTCTGCTTTCATTTTAGGGCGATCCCCAGTCAGCTGGCTGGTGAGGGAGGTGCGTACCGTATTTTAAGGATGCATGAGGTAATGAAACTGTGAAGGTAGGAAGTGGTTGAAATCAGTCACTTATTACGACCCTCATATTTACAACAACCACTTTACTTCTTCTGGGTTTACCGTTCACAATAAAAGCCCTCGACATAAAGCATATGTTGCATCTCTGCTATCCGAGTCGTACTAAATGATGGGAAATATGTCACATATTAATGTATCAACCACCATTTTGCTTTGCAATACTGACTTACACTGAATGCAAATCCACTCAACAGACTTGTAAATTTGGTGCTCACATGCAAGTAACGCCAGAGCTGACGAGTCTTGTTGTGAACTTCTGTCTCAGCAGCAAATTAAACTCATGTAAACCACAGACTTGAAAGTACCCTCTTCCTTACACTTTGCAGACACTGGAGGAAGCGAAGGACTTTCAGGATGCAGCGATGCGTCTCTCCAAGACGCCCATCATCACCGGGGTGTATTACATCGTGGCTGGGACGCGAGCGGGGGAAGGCGTCGTCATCACCAGAGACCGAGCAGCCGCTGCTGATATCTGGGCACTGGATCCTGTGAGTGGAGGGTAGGTCCAAACCGAAGACCTGAGAAGCATGTGTTCCATCAAAGCGCTGGTTTGAGGTGGGATAGTGCAGTGCGGAACCCGAACATAAAACCTGTGCGTTCCTGTTCCAGATGGTATCGAGTGGAGACAAACTTTGACCACTGGCTCCCGCCTCCAGCCAGGGATCACCGGCGGTGAGTCATCTCACGCCATCAATGCTTCCGTGATATCGTTGCAGTCACAGTTTTTATACTCTTGCTATATTCACTTTGTAGAGACACAGCCAACAAAGCACTAAACGCTACTGGCCAAGATCACATCAATATGGAGACACTTTATCAGGCATGTATGAACTAACAAATCAATACTTCAGGGGGCCAAAGTACACACAATACTGAGAAATATTGTGTACAGCATATTTTGAACTCTAATTTTGCCTCACAGGTTCTGTCGCTGTCTCCGGTGTGTAGTGGGTAAGCACAACTTTATTCCTCGCTGTCTGTTTGTAGGAACCACAGGTCTGTTCATGTGTCGGTGAACTGTGTGCAAACTAGTGTCTGTTCTTTTGGAGCCTTTGTTTGACTCACAGCTTCAGCACCTAGCGAGTAGGACACAGAGCAGCAAGAGCTCAGTGTCTGTGAGAACATCGACAGCTTCATGTTTTGGGCAAAGGAATGATTATTCTATCTGTATTTTGTATAATTATATTGCAGCTTCAGCTAGCGGCATGTAATAGTTTGTGTTGATAATCCCCAGAGGAACCATTTACACAACAATAATGAGTGCAGCGACCCCCGACAAGTACAACACACTTGTTAGGTCACAGGTAACTGCATCTTTCGTATTCATAATAAGCAACAAAGGGGTGACGTCTCACTGAAAATGAAGCCTTCTCCCCCTCATGTCTTCCAAGGGCTGTCGCCGATCTGACGGGAACTGAGCGGTCGAGACGGTTTTTACTGTAGACTTCATTCAACGTGGTTACCTGAAGATCCTCGATGGCGACGACATTTAATCACCAACGATTAGAAGGGAGTTGGACTCATTGTCACGGTGCTTTTTTGATAATAAACATGGCAAACAGAATTCAAATGAAAAGCTTAATAAAAACTGTACTTGCTTGGTACCATCAGGAGTCAGCTGAGTGTCGAGAAACACAGAATTTCTAAATGACCCAAGTTGGAGGAAACAAGATCGCAGAGAACTTTTGTTTTCCACATCAGATTGTTGATGATTGATGAATACTTGCAGGTTAAACAAGATTTGCTCCCAAATGAGGAGCTCACGAGGAGTCAGCTTAGTTAGCTCACATGACACTGCTGTTATTGCACAAACGTGTTTCAGTGCTTCATTATTTCCCAAATTGAAGCTTGCAGCACAATGAAAATCTGATGGAAAAGACTGCTGAACAATTGAATATCTGTTTTCATATAATTAATAATAATTCATATTCATTGTTTATAATTGACTTTTTTTGTGGTTATGACAAATATAAAAAGATACCTTTGAGAACTTCTCTCAACCTTTCTCCATATTTTCTGTTGTTTTGTTAACCTAACAACCATTCATAAGAAGAATAATGGCAAAAGTACAACACACACTGGAGACATTTGTTTTTGTTTTGCATTTCATTGCAGCACTGCGGTAAATAAAAATTATATTAGTATGACATTAAACATTAAACACGTCCACAGATTTGAAAACCTCCCCAAAAAGAATCCGCCCCCTGTTCCAGGCTTCCGGTCTCGTGCTGAAGCTGAGTGACGCACGCGGAACCCGGAAGGTCGGTAACATTTCTTCCTCTCGAAAGTAAAGAAGTCCCGCCTTCTTTGCGCGCGGGCTCCCGCGACGTGCGCGACCTTCTCCGCGAGCACGCGCGGGACCAGCAACACTTCACAGCCGATCACATGACGTGACAAAGCAGCGAGCTACTTCCGGTGTAGACCGCCGCTAGCCAGACTGCTCGCGTACGGACCAGCTCGCCATCCAAGATGCTGGCCCTCATCAACAGGCTCCTGGACTGGTTCAGGACCATCTTCTGGAAGGAGGAGATGGAGCTCACGCTGGTGGGGCTGCAGTACTCCGGAAAAACCACATTCGTCAACGTGATTGCAGTAAGTCGCCAAAGAAGCGCGTCATTCCGGGCCGAGGCTGCCGAGCCGGAGGGAAGCGTTCTGTTCACGTGCTGCTCAAAGGGTTCTGGTTCTGGCTGCTACGTTCGTGTTGTTGTTCCAAATGTTCAGGCCGGGGGGGAGGAGGAGGGGGGGGGGGGGACTTAACTGAAGGTGGTGCTCAGCCAGAGTGACGGAGTTGTTGACGGCGCGCGGTCACGTGAACGCGAGTTGTCGTTGTCGGGACAACTGAGCGAGGCCCGGAGGCGTAGCAGCTATCCTTATGCAGCATTAAATATATATATATAATATATATACACACAGCTGGTGGGTTGAAGGCTCGGTTGTTGTTGTTGTTGTTGTTGTTTACGTGTATCCAGGTGACAGGCCACGCCTCGGCCACAGGGAGCCTCCTCCTGGATTCATCAGTCCGTTGTGCTCATTTCTAGTGATTCTCGTTGACTTTGCCCTGTATGAGTCATTTAAAGCAGCTGTATTCTAGTGTGGATAAAGGAACCGGGCTGCTTGTTACTGTATGCGGGTGTGCCGATGCCATCATCTTAAAAATGATTTATGGAGTCAAACTGGTTTCATTTGTGACCTCTGAGTGCAAAGGAACCACATAGACCTAAAGCAACTTGGACAATTTGTACAGAATGTTGCTGCACAAATAGTAGTTGGTGAAATGAAATATGTGGATATTTGTGACCGTAACACTTCATATTTCAGTTGCTCTTTGCAGTAATCACTAACACGCTGCCTTTTGTCCCGTGCAGTCTGGCCAGTTCAGTGAAGACATGATTCCCACGGTGGGTTTCAACATGCGGAAGGTGACTAAAGGCAATGTGACAATAAAGGTAGGCGGCTAATGAGCACAGACGTCCAGTTGGATGCTTTCGCTTCTCTGTCTTTGATTCTTTTTTAAACCGGCCCGCCGTGAGTCCACCTCTCAGTCTGTATAATTGTTTTATTAAGGGACAAACCTATAACTGTCCCTATTGAGGCTGTTTGGTTGTGGGCTTTGTCTCCTCAGATATGGGACATAGGGGGACAGCCTCGCTTCAGAAGCATGTGGGAGCGCTACTGTAGAGGAGTCAACGCGATTGTGTAAGTTTCACGCACTCTTATTTTTTCATATAATTGCTTTTGGAACTTTTCTTTTTCTGTCACCAGATCCTAAATCGTTTTTTCTCGCCCCTTTGCAGTTACATGGTGGATGCGGCGGACCGAGAGAAGATAGAAGCTTCCAGAATTGAACTGCACAACCTTTTAGACAAACCACAGCTACAAGGAATTCCAGTAAGAGGAGAATTGTGATCTCTTGTTCAAATGATCAGTAAGCGATGGGTCGCAGCGACGCAGACTCGACCAAACACTAAGTGGTCATTTGAGCCCATGCCGGGATTCTCTTTCAGTTTTCAATATCTAAGCAGACGGGCTGAATTGATTTGACGGGGTTTGACTTGCTGGATCAATTTGTGCTGCGACTCGATGCCGCACACAGTTTATTTCTTCCTCACAGTGAGGATTCGGTTCCGGTTCTAAGCGGTGGGACAGTGCTGAGACGTCGCTGTGCAGGACATTGACCACGCCTTTCTCTCTCTACTTCATCTCTCTCTCAACATTTCAGGTTCTAGTACTGGGCAACAAACGAGACCTACCCAACGCGCTTGATGAGAAGCAGCTCATTGAAAAAATGTGAGGCTTTTTTCTTAATCCTGCACAAACTTCGGGACTACCTCGGATGTAAATCATCGCGTTGTCATGACGACTGCGTGATGAATCGGTGTCAGTTGTGATATGAGGCATTTCCAATTCATTAAATTTAACCCAAACTACCGGTGGTGAATCTAGAATACTTGAATAATTGATACTATGAAAAGCTTTTCCCAGAACAATGGAGGCCGTTGGCAGCAGCTTATTAACGCCGTAGGTTTGGAAAGAGACCGCAGACAGTGAAGCTGAATCCTTCAGTTTGCGGTACTCAATATAAAACTGGACCCAAATGGCGTTGCTGGGATTTGGGGACTTTAGGACACATTTTGGACCATTCGATCAGTAAATCCTAAAATAGACCAAAACAGATGTTTCTACTGTATCCCCCGACTTCAGCTCACTAGCAAGGCTGTCTTTGAACAGGGCCTACAATGCTGCCATTTCACTGCACGTACCACTAGACACTAAGAGTGCAAGTTTGGCAGAGCACACCGATGTGCTAAGCTTCTACTCTGCTAAGCGCCCCCTTCTTCAAATATTAACATTGTCAGACTGCTGACCAGCGCCTCTACTGCCCAAAAGGACAACGTCCCAAAAAACTGGATGGGGGCATTATACGATTTTGTTCTTTAAGTTGCTTTGAACCTAAATCTAATGTCTCCTTAAAGGTTTCATATTTCCTATTCCCTTTTGCAGGAACCTATCTGGCATTCAGGACCGAGAGATCTGCTGCTACTCTGTTTCCTGCAAAGAGAAAGACAATATAGGCAAGGAGATTATCACAGTTAATTCTTACCTGCAGCCGCATATATATATATATATATATATATATATATATATATATATGTTGGGTGTTGTGTGGGCCTGCTGTGCTCTCTAACACGTGTCACTATCCCCCTGCAGATATCACGCTGCAGTGGCTCATCCAGCATTCAAAGTCACGGAGAAGCTGAAAAAGAAGGCGTCCCCGTCGCAGCTGTGGCCTGAGCCCCCTAATGGTCACGGGACCCCGACAGCCATCTTATTCCAGCTATCTGCTCACTACCGTCACCACCCAGTACACTACCATAGATGCCCCCTGTACAGCACTACCGCCACCACTACTCCCCAGAGTCTGCGAGCGTTGTGTCAGTACTGCGCGGTGGACGTTCACACCCATCATGCCTTATCGCTGAACATCTGTCCCCTTCGACACAAGAATCTAATGATGCTGCAGCGTCCTGGCTACACTGAGACGCACCTCCTAATCCCACACGCGGACAACAGTTCTGTTGCTGGTGTTTACGTGAACGGTTGCCATTGTAGTTATTTGCCAAATGACGACAGCAGCTCGTATTGATGCGGCCCGATCCCGCCTTTCCTATCGCTCGTATTAAGTGACGTTTACACATAACGTAAAGACAAAACTCGGTGTTTGTTTTGTCCAAAGCAAAATCCTAAAACGGGTCAATGGAGTTTAAAGTGCCTTCGAGGAAGGAATTGCTCTAATCAGACACTTTAACCCGATATCCTAAAGGAACAGCAGCAGCGTGACGTGAACACGCCGTCTCATTTAGTATTCCCACTAACGCACTGCGATGTCTGAGACGAGGCCGTACTGTCGACCGTGTACCTTCCACTTGTTTTGGAAGGTGGGTTATTGTGGTAATGCTGCCCCCCCCCCTGCAGCCTGCGCCGCTCTAATGTGGCTCCAGACTGATGGATGTTTCAGGAAGCGTTCTGAGCACAGCGATGTACCCAAAGCATCCGTTGGATGATCCCTGTGACCTCTGGGTTGGATAACACAAAGTCCGGAGAACAGAAGACAATCTGTTAGTTTAACGCGTCGGACGCTTCATGTCTTACTCGTCTGCAGCCTCGTGTCTTTTTGTAGAAGCCTTAGCAGCACTCAAGACGCCGTTCATCAATTGACGTGTAACCTGTCAGCCACAGGACTTCTTCCGCATACCGACACTGTAAATCGATCTGCCCTTTGCTCCGCTTGTTCAGCTCCATCCATTTCTAAGTATTTTCTTCATGTGTGAGCGTTGCTGATGATGCACGCAGTGCTCTACGTGGCTTCTGCCTTTCACTGTCATTCTTTCTGCACACACATACGAGTTGTTGGGCGTCCGTCGGTGATCGTAGGGATACGAAATGACGACCGTTGGTGACTGTGGGTCATTTAGGGGAAAGCTTTTGTTACCTGTGTAATAATATAATAGAATATAGCCATTTGCATGTGCAGAACTTTGTAAATAAGATTCAGCATTTTTATTCCAACAAATGCCTGTCATGCCTTTCTTTTTCTCCTCCTGTGATTGCTAATAAATTTGGTTTTATTTTTAAGGTGTTCGGTGTGGCGTCTCGTGGTTAATGTGTGTGTTCACCACAAGGTGGAGGCAGAGGACCTTGGAGGCAGTTTAACCCAAAGTCCTCATCACAGACCTTCCAAAGTCCTCTTAGGTCATCGCAGACCTTCCAAAGTCCTCTTAGGTCATCGCAGACCTTCCAAAGTCCTCTTAGGTCATCGCAGACCTTCCAAAGTCCTCTTAGGTCATCGCAGACCTTCCAAAGTCCTCTTAGGTCATCGTAGACCTTCCAAAGTCCTCTTAGGTCATCGCAGACCTTCCAAAGTCCTCTTAGGTCATCACAGACCTTCCAAAGTCCTCTTAGGTCATCACAGACCTTTCCTCCTTTTTTTGTAGAACAATGTTAGGATATTTAGAGCGGCACTGAGTCCACGTGAGTGACCACAGCTAAGCGTTGACCTACTGTCACAGCACAACGTATTGTGAAAGGAGGATCTGGCAGCCTAAATACACTCCCCTCCATTCTTTCCTGCATGTGGTCTTAACTTGGTCCTACCTCTGAATAGCTGTGGCTCTGTTATATCCATTAAGCAGCTATTGTTACTTACGGATCCCATAATGGATGAATAACACCTCCAGTGTTTCTTGGGAGGGAAATGCACCATACTAATGCATTACACACAGAAATACAACACTGCGAGCAGAATGTTGAGACGTGCGCGGGAAATGTGTGTGACAAACTAGGGGGCAATAAAGCAAGCCGTGTTCTCACAGCTGGAGCTCGCAGGGAGGAGGCCTGAGCCGTTAAAGCAAGCGCCCCTTAATTAATCTTATTGCTTAAACGCACTCTCCATTCATTGTGTATGAGGGCAGCAGTGGGAACGTGTGGACAGATCTAGGTGTTATCCGACGAATTCCATGGATCACGTGAGATGTGCGTGTGTGTGTGTGTGTGTGTGTGTGTGTGTGTCCGCATGGGAACTTTGTATCCGTATGTATGTGTGTGGTTTACATTTGCAACGACCGCCAGGGATTAAGTGGTGGTTACAAACCTGCCACGAGGATTTATGTAAGCAGGTCATAGAGAAGACCCGAAGGCGTGACACACTATTAATGTGGTTTCACTCCATTACATACCAAAGGGCTCATTAGGTAACCCACAATGCTTTGCACATACCACAACTGCTCTTTCTTAGGTGTCCAAACACGCGTTGGTCAGGCCTGTGAATGACCGCTCATCCCCAAAATTAAAAGAGCTGCTATAAATTTGAATTATGGAATATTTGTCCGAACATTTTTCTCTCCCCAACAGCTTTCCTTCCATTTAATTGCAACAACCGTTGGCCTAATAAATCCTCATTAGAACATTGATGGGTGTTTTTCATTATCAGGATGTAACTCAGGATGTAAAGGTTTGGCCTTACTCTGATATTCAACCTTCTGTTTCTCCAGTTCTCCTGTCTGTAGAACGCCCGCCTGTCTGATGCACATAAACTGTTGGTGATTGAAGCAGCTGTCGCTGAAACGTGTTGATCATGGTTTTATCTGGGTTTATCCTGCATTTAGTTTCCCCCTCTGCCCTCTTATTCCCTGTCATTATAAACTCAGACAGGCCTGTGAGGGTATTTAGTCCATTTCCAGCTTTTACACAACGTTTATGATGAGACTGAAGCCATCAAGCTGCAACCATTTGGTTCTCAGGGTGAAGATCACTTAATTGCTGATTTACAGCACTTGTATCAGAAGGAGTAATGAACAGCAAGATATTAATTGTAAAATTCAGCAGAGAGTTACTGGCGATGCTGCTTGACTTGGTGGAGCTCTGTGTTTAATACACATGTGTGGTATGAACAGACGTTCGTATTGAAGACATGATTTCAGAGACCCAGCCGGTCAGTTTTCTTCTTACCGTTGTTTGCATGAAGTAAATAAGTTGTTCCAAAGTCCCTAAAGGAAGGTACCTTAAGTTTGAAGCCATTGACCTGCATCTGCAAGCACTTCATCTTGTCCCAGTGCGGACCGGTTAGTTTGGCACTAATAACCATGTGTGGAATGTCACATGATTCATACCGAGCGGCGTGGCCCGTATCACCGTCCCTTACTGCTCGGCACCCTGTAAAGAGCAGATGGTCACAGTCCATCTTAACTAGAAAAATGCCTTCAACTGACCTGCTTAACAAGGACCGTTTAGTGGGTTTGACTTGATGGGATTTTCAGTTCAGGGATTTTTATTGACTTTTTTTCGCATTCTGATGGCAATTTATTTACACTCATTGACTTCCTTTTAAAACGAGCAATACTTCATTTAAATGTTGCCTAAAGCCGCAGCAGATGATTAGCAGCCCAGTCGCCACGGGATCATGGTGTTGCTCCACCACTGTGGTGCAAAACAAAATAATCATTATCCAACCAGCCCAATCGTTTAATATTGGTCAAATAAAATGATTGTATGGCTTATTGCAATCCTGTAACAGCTGAGCTTTTGGACACTTAATCATCTCTTTGCGTGACCACTGACAGCCGTTCAGAAGGGTGAGTTTCCCATCTATAACATGTGTAGCGTTGCACTGTGGGACCTTTAGTCATGGGACCATACACGCCTTCACACGTGACTTCTGACATTGAAATGAAACGGCAGCCAGCGAATATACTGTGACTTTATAGTAAGTAGCACACAGGAGTACAGAGCCTGAAATATTCATCACAGCCAAATGATAAATCCCAACAGCTTTGCATTGGCTATGTTATATGAGAACGTGGTAGAAATATCTGTAAGAAGTTATCATGCTTTGCTTATTACATACAAACCCTTTTAGACTTTAGGCATTTCACAGATTAAAAAAGATGAAAATATGATGAGGAAAATCATGTTTAGCTGGTCGGTGTTTTGATCCTAAAAGCGGAAAGAAAAAATGCTCAAACTTAAACTGTCCTGTTTCATAGTGGGGACAGTGAAGTGTTCAATATGCATGACTTTAGTCGAGTGGCTGTGAGCCATAATAAAATAACGCAGTTTGAGTGTCAAACGAGAAAGTTATGACTTTCTTCTTTTTTGTGATTGTAGAAGTGCAGAAAAGCTGCTGAGAACTCCAAATGGAATAAATCCATTTCCACTCAGTGCGAGTAATCTTTCAGGTCCGCGTCCTCTCAGATAGTCGGCTCTCCTGTGAACGCGTTGGTCCTCTCACCTCCTCAGATTCCATTAAAAACCACAGCTCCAGCTCCGGGGCTCTGATCAAATAGGCCGGTTAATGCATTTCTCCTGCGTTGTGATGTATTTTTTTTCTCCTATGTACCTCATATTTACATATAGATTGAGTATTTATCATTCTGCATTTTAAGGCAGATTCACTGTAATCCACTTTATTAAACCATGTTGGATTTATGTATATTTAATGAAAAGTTGATGTAGGGAGTGTAATTCTTTGAACAAGAGAGATTACTCTGAATGTGGCTTGAATAGTAATGTGGCCGCTGTGAGCAACTGAACTTGTAAATCTTCAATTGTTGGTTTGATCAGTTTTTTTAATGGTGTAGTGGCGTTTGCCTTGTTCCAAACACATGTGAATAATCATGCAAGTATCAATCCTCAGTTTCTTTATCCTCCTGTAAAAGCGATTGAAATGACATAAGTCATCATCCCAAACACACAATCCATACTAGCAGAAGCCGTTTTACGGTGTGGTCCCACACCATCCTTCTTCCACTGGGATGTCACCACAGTTCCACACAAAGAAAGCTAGATTTGGTTTGGGGAATATACCTATTTCCTTTCTAGATAAAAGTGTATTTATCTTATTTTACCGCAACCGGAGACGGTGTAAGCAGCTGCAGATTGGGTTGTGGTCGTTGTGGTTGTAGCCTTATGTCCTAGCTTTGTTAGCTTAGCTTCCATCCCAACTATGATGTATTTGACTTGAAAGAGGACCATAATTTACCACATGAACGTCACACTTTATTTAAAAATGAGTTATTTGCACCATTAGCCCATGTTTACAATGTTTACTCATGCAGGTTTTAAATCATCTTCTCATAGACTTCCATGCAATTGGCTTTACTTTTGCAATCAGAGGAGTTGCCCTGTGAAGGGCAGTAGAGAGAATGCAAGTGTGAGCTGCTTCAGCCTCGCTTCAGTTTACAGAAGCCGAGGTTTCCACTTGGTTTAATCTAACTTGGTTCGTCAGAAGATGCTACACCAGCGAGGTAGTCATCTTCAAAGACCACGGTCAAAACCACGGAAAAATAAACTTAAATGTGTCTTTTTTGGTAAATTCTGTCCTTGCAGAGGATGTTGTCACTGGTGCACAGTCACTGTGGCTTCAGGTTAACAATGGGCTGAAAACCCTGTAGGTTGTAAATAGGCTACAAAGACAAATGTTGGAAGCATTATAACAATTGGAACTTTTTATAATGTAGCGCAAACAGTCTATCAACCCAAAGGCTCAGTTTGGAAGGACATTTTCAGCTTTGCATGTTTCATTCTTAGGTTTTGTTTTGCGCCAGACCTTCATGTCATTTCCATGCTTCCATTCCAAGCACCATCCCCACCACCCCTGCTCCTCCTTAATGAGACTTTGGATTCAGTCCACTCAGAGGGACAGACGTTTCCCCGGGCCAGACGAACAGAAAACTGGCAGCTGGAATCCGACCAGGTGACTCGCCTTTGATATGAGCAGAACCTTTCCTCTGCAGGGAGCCGGCGTTGGCAGACAACGTGAAGCCAATCAGATGGGAGAACAGAGTTTTATTTTCTCTGATCGCCTGCCAGGATACCTTATGCAGCAGACGCAGGACAATCATACTTTCAATGATGCATAGCTCCAGATGAAAAGTGATTTATGAAGATGCCTGCAGTGTGTGATGTCATTTTCAGAGACAAGCTGGGATCTGCTGCTCTTCTTCCGGCTCAATCTTCATTTTTGAATTTCGTTCTCGTCCCTTTTTTGTTGTTGTTGTTTTCATTACATGAAGGAAATATCTGCAGCAACATCCCTTGAGTAACATGATTTACTGTTGCTCCTACAGTAGAAGCAGTCTTCCCTGTAGGGTTGCGCTCCATTATAAAATGTTGCTGATGAGAAGCAGCTGTTGCCTAAGTCACAGGCGAAGGAAAACTAGCCCATTGGCAACTTTCAACCACCTGCCTGCACACACGGTGTTTTCAGCCACAAGCAGCCTGCAGATTGGAACGTGGAAAAGTGGGTTGAACTAATAATAAATTGATCCCAAGTTTCACTATGACATCCTCGTTCCTTCATACAACACCAACAAGTTTTCCACACGGTGTTCTCCGTGAGGATTTAATGGATCGTCCACTTGACTCGCCCGCCATGGTTTCCAAGTGTCATTTCTGCTTTAGCATGTTGTCGTTGAGACATTTCCAAAGCAAACTTTCCGATCATTAATTCCATTGCCATGTTGTGCGTGAGGGATTGCCAGTGCAACCACTTCTATGTGTTATACTGTAATTAAAGAAGTGTTTGATCTGATGAAGAAAAGTGTTTGGTCACACAGGAAAGGAGACGAGGTATTGCAATCAACAGCGACCAAAGAATGGCGTTCTTTGACATGGCATGTCCTTCACACTCACTGCTGCCAAGTTAAAAGGATCTCTTGAGAGCATGATTAAAGGATGCTTAGAACTTGTGAGCGCAGCATCTGCGAGTCTTTGAGGAGAGTCCTTCTGTAAAGAGGCATGATGGAGCAAGACTGGAATGCTATTGTTTGGCAGGAATGCAGTTTCCTTGCTCTTGGCATTTGACTCCGAAATGAGGACAAGTTTCTATTTCTGGTGGAGGGCGACTGCAGGTCATTGTGCCAGGCTACAATGAGCACAATGCCTCCTGAAGGTGACACGTCACAGCAGGGGGTGGCAAACAATAACCTGGTTTCCTAGAACATGCCAGGACTCAATAGAAAGTCTTGTTGAATTCCAACAGAAGTTAAGGCTAGCAGAAATGTCACAACTATAGAAGGGTTCTCACTGCTTCTTGTTAGTTCAATTATAATTTGGTATTTTAACAAGGGAGAAAGGGAAGTCCATAAACCCTTCGTCCAATCAGAAGTTGTTGTTTTTTCACTTTAGTTTACGTGCAGTTGAGGAGAATGTTTCATTTTTTTATTCCATATGGAATACTTAGTGATTTACTATGCAGCCTTACCTGCTGCTACACACACATTTCCCCCTGGGGATGAATAAAGTATACGCCTGCCTACCTGCCTGTCTGTCTGTTTACTTTGTGCTAAGCTAAGCTAACGAGCTGCTGGCTGTCAGATATGAGAGTGGTATTCTTGTCATATAATTTCAATAAGTCTAAGTGACGTAGCCTGTAGTCCAACAAACCGCTACACACTTCTAGTTCAGTGACTCATCAGAAACATTAAGCTGCCACGCTGGACACAGTGAGCTCATTTATTGAAAGGGTTCTTAAAGCATATATAAGATGAGGGTGCAAACACGTTCCCAAACCACCCATATCTGGTGCACAACTTAACCAATGGAGAACCTGCTCCACTCCTGCCACTTACAACTCAGAGAGGCTAATTCTGAGTAATTACCAAAGAGAAAAGGTCGTTTGTAGCGACGGAATTGGTCATATTTTCTTTGGAGCAAAACACAGACGAGTTCTTGGCTTGAGACTACGATACAAAGCTGTGTGCATATAGACAGAGTAGAACGCATGAGAGGTTGTCCATACAGAGGAGGCAGTGAAGAACCTTTGCCAGGTGAAGATGTTTGCACTGAATAATTAAAGTTCTGTGTATTCACAAGATTATTGGTCATTTGAAAACTGCTTTATTTTCTCCCCTGCATCCATTGCTGCGGCTTTTATCTGAAATGACATCTCCTTTTCTGTCTGAGACCACATGCCATATTTTTCCACACATGGAGATGGTATTTTCCTCGACACTGGCTTTGTCTGCCTTTGCGCAGTCTCGACGTGTGGAATACATTTTGAGATATTTGCAACTTTCCCTTGGCTTATTGCTTTCTCCTTGTATTAAGAGGGTTGTTGCCCCGCGGTGGTCCTCTTAGCCGGAGACAGGCCGTGTACCCGCCAGCGTCGACTAACATCTCCACCCTTTCACCCAGAGACGTGACACACCTCTTAACAGGCTACGCGTCACCGCTAATCTCTGCGTTATTCCTCCAGAGAGGGTTCACAGCCATCTTTGTTCCTCTCCGGAGCATTCCAGCAGCCGCTGGTCATCGAGTCGTTCCCATTGGGGCGGGCGAGCTCGGGTCCAGCTCTCTGTCTCCGGACTGATGGATGGCCTGTCTCCCTCTATCAGCGCAGGACGGACGCTGCGTTGGCTGGGGCCCAGAGATTGTCACTCCTGACGGCTTTATCAGGCCCTGACTTATTGAGCTGTCATCCTCTTGGAGCGAGGTTCCCAGGCACCTCGTCCCGCCATTCCCCCCAACTGCCTGTCAAGCTGCCATGCAAGGACCTTGGTCTGCCTCCCTTCGTGCTTGAGGCCAGACGCCTGCTCCCCCCCACCACCCAGTTACAGATACATTAACAAACTTGTCCTGATTTATCAGCTCCACCCTTGGGTGTTTAAGTCTGTTGTAAGAGCAGCTGTTTGCCTCCAGATGATGGATGGATGGATGCTCTTATTTTTGGTATAGATTTGCATTGAGTGGGGATAAATGACGCTCCTTTTTTAACAACATATCTACATATGTCATATGTTCCTTGACTTGAAAATTGGGAAAACGTGGTTTTCAATCGGTTTTTAATAGTACGGGTGTGTGCTTCTTTATCTAGTGTTCACACTACAAACCCTGAATGAAAAAGGAAGAAAAATAAGTTGATTTTTTAAACGCTGTCTCAAAGGCTGAGCCCATGTTTGAGCTTGCCATGAAACCGCAGCGCAGTTCCTTATTCTCACTTTGATGAGCCATTGGAGAGCTTGGGGGGAAGCCAAGTGAAGTCTGGGGCCTCTTGCACATTCTGATGTTTTGTTTCAAACAGAGAAGCTTTTGTTCAACTGTCAGAAAAGCAGCGCTTCACGGTGTTTAGTAACCACAAACACACGGCATGTGGCCATTTGTTTTATGTCATTTTTGATGAGGTTATATACACCCAGGTAGGCGTGTGTTTTTTACTGTTCCCATGGGAGTCATTGATCAAGGAATTATGGGATTTTGAGTGTGCGTGTGCCAGTCCGTATCTAATGAGCAGCCGTAAATTAAAAAGGTTAAAATCTTTTCAGGACATGCCAAAGGTAGAACGATCATAAAGAGATCGTCTCAGGATCCACCTCTTTCCTCTCTCTCAGTTAACAAAATCACCCCGGGGTTACACTTTAAACATGGGTGCATGAGTACATATGAAACTAAATTAAACTCCCTTTTTTCTATGTAGCACTAGCCAGGTTTAGTAGCTAAGTAGCGTGTGTGTTTTTTTATTCACACTAGCAGCGGAGCTCAATGGGCAGCAGTCCCTCTCGATCGGGTAGCGCCCCACTCGCCTGGTCAAAACAGAAAGATCTGAACAAGAATTGGAATAGACTGATTGTAGTGGTCCCTAAAGGATAGACCACGAGGATCTGGGTGATCTCTTCAACAATGAATTTGCCATTTATTAAATTGATTATTTACTACTGGGGTTCTACTTGTGTAAGTTTTGAATGAGTGAATAAGAGTAGTTTTGCCACGACATGGCATTAGTGTGGTATTTTTATCTTGACGTGACACAATAGAATGGGGAACCATTCACCACAGGGACTTGTTAAAGCCACTCAGCCCTTCAGATCTCGATAGCAGCTCATGAAAGTGCATTCAGAATGATTTCCCTAAGAGGCTTCCAGGTTGAGACTGCAAATGACCCCCCCCGCCTCCATTATTTTTGTCTCCAAGAGCGAAGGGGTTTTTACACCCCTCTCAATGTTCTCAATGACTCCATCACACCTGGGATGGTCACCGAAATCGTTCTGCTTCATGTCGATTGGTTGTTTGGTTTGGGGTGGAGGGTCCGTCGACACCCCCCCGCCATCTCCAAATATTTCCCTATTCCAGCTATCTGCCCACCCATCCCTTCTCTGAAGAGTGTTAATCAATGTGTTGCTGCTTTATCAACTGCCCTAATTATGTATAACGTAAATAGATGTTTGGCTATTTGAGTACAAAAATGGTTTCTCCTGTCCAGCTCTGTTTGATTATGTCGGTCACTGGTCCATGACAATATACTGTCCCGCCCTAATTGTGTTCACCTGTTTTTCCCCTGTCTCCTCCCACACCAGGTGTTCCCTGTTTGCTAATTATCCCTTGGGCATATAACCTGTGTCTTCTCCCTGTTCCTGTTGCCAGTTCGTCTTGTGTGTTTCACCAGGTCTTACCAGCGGTGCGTCCTCGTAGTTCCCCGTTGATTCTAGAGATCCCCCGTGTACTGACCCCTGGCTGCCTCCAACAACGACACTGCCTGCCACCGCCGTACCTCCGACCTCCTGTGTACCGAACTCTGGCCCGCCTCTGACAACGACACTGCCGCCCAAATTCCTCTTCATTAAAAGACATTTAATATTCCTCACATGTGCGTTTGGGTCTCTGTCTGAGCTGTGATATATACTCTGGATATACAATACTCTATTGGACTTTGACCATCAGCAATCCAATATGTTCCGGCAGGAGTCCAGTAATAAACAGAGGATGGGGCCAGTGTGTCAGCCAGAGTCGTTGCAGGCAAGCTGGAGTCTGTCCTCCTCTCCACAGCTCTGCTTTCCATCCAACCTTGATCATATGCCTTTAATAGTTTGTAATCTCTTAGGGGTGAGATTTATGTCCTCCCCCTCCAGTCAGGGCCAGGATTATTTAGGAAGAGTGAGTAAAGGCTTCAGCTGAAAGAAATGATCGGCCTTCTGCGCATTTGTGAGAAAGACTCCAAACAAGGCCCTCATTGTATACTGCTGCCACACCAACACTGTATTTGGTAAAGTTTCCAAAGTCAACCAATCAATCATCGTTATTTTTCTACTTTTTGTACCTTCAGATTATAAATATCACTGTGCAGGTAAAGAAAAAAAGTGAACAGACGCAGACTGCTCGGCTGAGATCCAGCAGCTTGTATAACCACTCAATAGTTGTATTGTACCAGTTGGTCCCCTGTAATTGTTGCTGAGATGATTCTGTGAATACTGTTGGATGATGGAATTTGTTTGGAGACAGTACAGATGTGTTGACCTTGTAAAGGAGAAATACGCCCTGTTGATGCAGGATATCTCCCGTCGTGGGTCGATAATCCTCATACGTTTCACAGACTGGCTGCTTTCTCAATAAGCTGCTGTGTCACTCTCGCCCCCGAGGCGCACCTGACATGTTAGCTCGGGGAAATCAAGACCAAATGAAGAGTAGGGAAATACGTTGGTATCATATCTATTGATGCGGAACATCTGGAATTAATTTACCTTAAGTGTCGGATGTGGACAAAACCACTTCTGTACATCACTGCAGGCAAATCTCTGGACCTGCAACATTTGTTCTGAGCCCACGTTGTCCTTAGTAGTGTGTCCCTGTGAAATCCTACCGTCGCTTCATTACAGCTAAATCAAGATGGCTTTATCTCGTGAAAGCAATACGGCCCAGATGAGCTAAACGGTTACTGGATGGCTGATAAAGGCAACTGTATTTATGAGGATGCAATGCCTTTGATGTGTCACCTATGCAAGCTGATGAGTTTATTTGACTGAAATATAGCAGCCACACGATGAAAGAAGATAAATGGGAATTTCATTAACCTTCCCTTAATCTTTAAAGCTCAACCCTTTAAGTTGCTTCAGGTGTTGAAAGGTTAGAAGCTACGTGATCATTTACTGAGTGGGTATTGCTCATGGTATCCACCCCTGTACATGCTGATTTCTCTTGCAGTGAATCCCTTAGAAATACATCCTTGTATGTAGGTCATTGTTATCTTGTCACATGTATATTTCGGAAGCTTTCTGCAGGACAGTTGTTGTAACGTTTGGCCACATACACACAGGTCATTGCATGGAATATCTTCTATAGCAGGGATCCAACTCTTCATATGTTTGCCTGGGGCTAGTGATGCCCATGGAATGGCAAGTGGCTCCCTTCTTTGGTTGAGCCTACAAAAACTGATCCAATCAAATAAGGTTTGATTTGAGATGTTGTGTCTATTTTCATTTTCCCTAAAGGCATTTTTCTCCTCCAATAGGGGTCTCAAAACATGTGCTCAGTTGCAGCGATGAGGACCTGCTCATCCCAGATCATTTACAGCACGCTCTATTCTGTCACAAGTCTGTATGAAAAACCTGCTTTCACAAAGCTGGGGTTGATTTCAGAGATACTGTGTCTATTATATCTATTTAATTATTGTTCATTTATATCTTGGAAATTACACCAAGCTCCATTAATGCTAAATATTCCCTATTGGTAAATGAATGAGTAGCTCCCAACATATTTTTGTGATACGAGGTCACTCTGATGCTAAGAAATCTGTGTAATGAACATAGAGCCCTTTGTTTGAAGCTCAGCCGTCGCCGGGGTGGAGAGGGAGCTCTGGGAACCGCAAGGTCCGAAACCTGGCTGCTCCATGTCCCATAATGAAGTGTCCCTGAGCAAGACACCCAACTCCTAACTGCTCCCTGGGTGTCCCTACGGCTGCCACACTACTCCCACTGGGACGGGTCCAATGTAAAGCCATGGGTTAAAAATGCAATGTGAGTTACTAAATGACCTGTAATGTGATGTAATAACTAGATACTTTGCAGCATCTTGAGGCTGAAGCTTACGTGTCTGTTGGCAGATTTGACCCATGTGACCTGTCAGAGGGCCGGTCAGACAGCGCCACCTTCTGCCAAGTTGACCTGTCAACACAGGCTTTTACACTGGCCTGCCAGGGGTGTTACATTGCCCAGGAGGGCAGTAAAAGTGTTGACACCATGCTCACCCTGCACACTGGCATTAGGGGAAGGCCTGGGTACAGGAATACACACCTGTTTTCCTCTAGTCTGGGACGACGGCCCCCAAGGACCCTCCTCTCCTGCCACAACTTTCCAGATACACACTGAGGGGAACGGCAAAGCGCAACGAAACACACCACGATCTGTAGATTGTCACTCGGAACGAGTATTTTAGTGCAGTCGGTCGGTCCATCATTGGTAAAACCCATTATTTACATTCAAACCTAAATCATTTCAAGTTCACTTTAATGAGCTGCCACAGTTCACCTCTCACTAAATGCATCCCGGACTTCTTGAAGCAGATAACGATTATGAGCATAAAGGGAAACCGTCTGGAATAGTTGTGTTATCTGTCGCTGAAAAGTACCTGGTGGAAGGCCACCTGCTCCTCCTGCTCCTGCTGCTCCTTCTGCTCCTCCTGCTGCTGCTGCTGCTCCTGCTGCTCCCCCTGCTGCTCCTGCTGCTCCTTCTGCTCCTCCTGCTGCTGCTCCTTCTGCTCCTGCTGCTGCTGCTCCTCCTGCTCCTGCTGCTCCTGCTCCTGCTGCTGCTGCTCCTGCTGCTCCTCCTGCTGCTGCTGTTGCTCCTCCTGCTCCCCCTGCTGCTGCTCCTGCTGCTCCTCCTGCTCCCCCTGCTGCTGCTCCTGCTGCTCCTGCTGCTCCTCCTGCTCCCCCTGCTGCTGCTCCTGCTGCTCCTCCTGCTCCTCCTGCTCCTGCTGCTCCTCCTCCTGCTCCTGCTCCTCCTCCTGCTGCTCCTGCTGCTCCTCCTGCTCCTGCTGCTCCTCCTGCTCCTCCTCCTGCTGCTCCTGCTCCTCCTGCTCCTCCTCCACCCACAAAAATACACAAAGACGCTCATCATGTTTCATGTAGACAGCTGCGACAACATACAGATGTTGGCTGGACCTCCGGCCACTGAAGCTCCAAGCTAATTGTTTCCATTTACTTTTCTAAATAAAGATGGTGCGCTGTGTTTATTTTATGCATGACGGCTGATTGTAACGTCGCTGGTGAGTAATGTATATTTAGTTGACTGACTCGAGACTAAAGCAGGATTTCCTGAGCGTTCTTGTCATTTATTATCTCGGCTGCTTAAGTGTGTCATTACGCTGTTTGTCAAGTTCAATTAGAGGTATTTTATTGGCTAATTGTTCTGGCTTCTTTTGGTTCCAGTTCTTCTAATAACAAATTAATCTATTTGTTTTTTTGTCATCACTGCTGTTTTCCATGTTAGGGTCTTATTAAGAAAGAAATCAGAACAAAAGTCTCTGAGCCTTCCTTCCTTTTAAACTCTCAGCTTTTGGAATATTGCAGCTACCAAATGTGTGAGCTGATCGAAACCACACCCCAAATACTGATGACATAAAACATCTATTTATTGTGTGTAAAAACCACTCCTAGACAATCCAACCTTTAAAACATTGATCTGAGAATGTTCGGGCTTCAGATTGGCTCCTTTTCATCCTGTTTCCGTGTGAATAAGATTGATTTCAGGGCCGAGGTGTGAAGCAAAGGGAGCGGTCCATTTTAGATCCCCGGGTCCGGGGCCAATGTCATCCTCACTGCAGCTGTTGCTGGAGGCCTTCCTTTATAGCCTATTACCTCAGCATAACCGGGTTATGAAAATATCATCAGTCTGCATACATGTGCATGAGGACAGAGGACGGCGCTAAATGGAGAGTAATGATGGATCCTCCTGGTCACCAGCGGCTGAAACAGTGAGGTACAACGTTGATTACCTGTTTCTTTTATGCCGTCTTTATAGGTTAAAAGGTTTATGTAAACAGACCAAACACTCAACTGTTATTCTTACTCTGCATGCATGAAGACGTTTATAAGCTAATTTATATTCCACAGGACATTTGTCCTCTTCTTTCAAATCACAAAACTACGAAGTAATTTGTCTCCTACTGTTATGCAACACTTCTCCTCTATTTTACTTGTTCAGACGTTGTTTTTCTCTGCACCAATTGTGTCAAAACAGAGGAGTTTTCCAGCGTCTGTCCAAGGCAATTATGGCTCTTGAAAAGAAAGAATGAGACAGAAAAGGACCGAAATCAAAGCGTCCAAGAGTTTCATTTAAAACCGTGATGAGTAAGACAGTTACGATTTGAGCCTCAACAACAAGTAGCATCCATTATAGTGGAGAGAGAGAGAGAGAGAGACTCGGCATTTTTCTATAAACCGCTTCTCCACATTTCTCCCTGGAACACTTCCTATACTTCTTTTCATTTCTGAGGATCCCCACCTCCCTTACAAATATCAATATGTCTTCTTTTTAAGCAAATGCTTTTGCACCATACACGACCTCGAAGTTCAACTACGACTTCAGTGTCGAACCTCTAATTCCGTGTCGGCAGCTTCCACATAAACATGTCAAACAGGCACGTGGCCTCGCAGCACAGTGGAGGATACTGTGAAATAGGCCGAGGTTGTGGGGCCTCTGGGCAGAGGTGAGTTATAGACTGTGCAGGGTGCAGGGGGGGCAGGCAAAGGATGCTGTGGATGCCTGAACTAAAGACCTGTGTGGTTACCACTCACGTCACATGACACCTTAAATTGGCTCACACACAAAATTTTCTCCAGAAAGTTTTCCAGTTAGAAAAATCGCACAAGACGGATATAACATGGAAGTTAGAAGTGCACACTGAATTTTGTTTTAGTGGGCGTTCAACATTGGTCAAACTACACAGCATGGAAACAGCAGATAAAATGGATGTATCTTGCAAAATATACCATCTAAGGTGTATTTAATCTCATTAGTCTGGTTACCGTTTAATTAAAGATCATTTTTTAAAGTTTTTATCTTTTAATTTGTGTCCATTTTGGTAATTTATCAACTGTTAACTTGACTGTTAACCATAACATCCTCTTAATTATTTTCTTTGCACAAATAAAAAAAAATGCAAATAAAAACAGGCTTAAGGAAATGGAGTTAATGAATTATTTAGAGACAACGATACAAAACGGGTCTTATCTGGAGATTATAAATGTTGTATTTCAAAATGATTATGATAATTTTATTATTATTATATATTATTATATTAATATTATAAATAATTTGTAAGATTACTGCAACTTGGATAACTACTTCCTCAGTGGTGCTCTACACAATCCGTGGCCACACATGAATTTCCTCTGTAACACCGCCTCACATCTTAATCTGTATATTTCTGTGGAAAGAAAGTGCGTGATCTGTCCTCAAGGCACCGAATCCACCCTCTGACTGGCATGTTACTGTTTACTGTCCTTCCATCACCTGTCACGGGATCTGTGTTATTACTTGAGGAGTTGCATTACATGCTGGAGGGCCGTGTTCTTTGCCTTTTTGTGCCATTGGGCTCTGTTAACTACCAAGTGCAAGTGTGGCCTTAAGCATGCAAAAGGACACGCTGTTCCACATGGCACTGTGATGACGTGTTCCAAAAGACCACCCACTCAAAAGACTCACTTCTATGCTGCACGTCTCTAATCACATTGTGTTTCCTGCTATGATTCCTAAGTCCCTCCACAATGTGACATAGTGAGAACACGATGTCCCCGACCACATGGGCTCCATGCATGACGACACGCTGTAATGTGAACCTGGTTCTGTCATCAAACTCTTATGTGAACACAATCTTTGGTGCATTATGTGACGTATCCCAGTGATTCTGAATGTTTCATATGCGTCTTGACTAATTCTGAACCAGCACCCCCCGAGCGGTCCGTCCCAGTCGAGGGTTCGTCTGATGCATTCACTCAAAATGTTTGTTTTCATCCCGATAAGACACAACAAAAGATGCGCATCGTTCACTCGTGATCTCATCAGCCTCCAAAACCTCTCGGCCTTCTTCGTTTCCCTCTGGAGGCAGAGACGCGCTACATATTTTGAGTCTCAATGTGCATCTTGATTGCAAAGAGGGTGAATCAAGTCTTTCATCTTTTTCTGAATGATGTGAAGCGGACGCTGGTGTCTGTAAAATGAGCAGCGCCTCATGTTGGAGCAACCGTCCAATGCGCTGTGATTCAGTATGTTTGTGTTTGTCTGTTTATTGAAACCTTTATTCTTCTGTCTCTCTCTATCGTGTCAGTTGAGTGTGTTACATGACAAGGTCTAGTCCTCTGGATCTGAGACCCTCCCCACAGCTGGTTTGAATGAGTCCCCACCTCAGAGTAGATAAAAGTCACAATATTTACAAGTGAAACCAGATGATTTAACTTAGTCAACAAAAACGACAAGAACTGCAATAAGTTATACAGGCGGTCAAGTAACAGATTACAAATTGTCTTCCTACATCATCTGGAAACTAGTGATACATGTGATTCATATTCAGTAATTGACAACATTTAGTTTATTAGTTTATCTTTTGATATCATCATATTTTACCGCACATAGACCCACATTTTCAAATGATGTTTGATAGGCACGAGGCTTTGAAGGATAGTTTTAACGCGATCGCAGATGGTCCAAACTAACTGGGATAAAGTTAGTTTAAACTGCACTGTGCCACAGGCCAAGTGAGCACAAACTCAAGTCCATTACGTAAAGTATAACATCACTAGTCATCGCTAAGGTTTTACGACAGTGACGGGTATAAATTTATCTCAAAAGACATATTTCACGCCACACACCATGAAGTGAGTCACACAGCGAGAAAGACCTCTGCGTTGAGACTAGTGGAGTATGAACTGTCACTTTGTTGGTCCCCTGTAACCTGTGACTACGTAGAGAACCAAACAGGACCTGTTCTCAGAAGTAGCGCTGCAATGTCCCTTTATTCAACCTTAAAGTTGGATGAAAGGATTTTATATCCCTGACACTCGGGGACCAGTGCCAGGCATGACTAACTCTGGGTCATTTCAACAGTCGGTTCACACAGTGTGCACGTATGCGTGCACAGGCATTCACACAAGGCATTGAAACAAAGTTGCATGCATGAACGCAATTATTTTTTTCTTTCACACACTTTGCAAAGCCATTTCGTTCTGTTTGAAAACCTAATTAGGGTCTAAAAACGCAGTCACTCTAAGTTGCCTCTTTTTTTTGCATGATACTAAACAAAAGTCACTTGGACCTTTTCAAACTGACAAGCGGTTCCTGCCACGGCCGTTACCTGAAAGGACGCCAGCTCTTTCTTGCACGTTTTTGGGATTAATCCGACATGCTCCAATTTATATGGCGTTATCGCCGATATAACAGGACAAAAGGAGCTCTTGCCATTGAGAAAGGAAGGATTTAAGATTTAACCCCTGGGATTGGATCTTTTCATAGATTATTTTGCCCAACTCAAAGCTCCTCAAAGAATACTTTGGAGGAAAGGAATTTCAATTTCCAGAAATTTAAACCAACACAAGAAGTGATAGGCTCCCCACTCCTCCTCTAACCCCCCTGCTGGCTGGCTAATAGGCCAGGAGTGATTGACAGCGTAGACTCACGCCTGCTGCCTCTCAGACTGGTTTTAAACCAAGGAGTGTAGCTAGCAGTTTTTCTGAGAATCTGATGTGTTTTTTCCTTTAGCTGCACTGAGCCCTGGCCAGTAGATATTACTACGAAGCGTTCTGCAGCTTTAACGATAAATCTACAAATACTTCAAATGGTTAAACTACCTGCCATCTTCTCTGCCTTTTACAACTGTCTGATTCTCCATCTCTTCTTGTTTAGCTGCAAGTCCATTTCATTCTTTTCATCTTACGTCGGCCCCAGGAGGTTTAAAGGGCTCCGCTCTGCTGTTACCTGCTGACACTAATCCACACTGAAGGTCTGCAGCCACTACAAGAGCCAGAGCTTTCCAGTTCCCCCTGTACGTACATTTCTTTCCATCTGAGTAGTTTTACACAGGACCCCTTTATTCTTCTACTTGCTTGTCGGTGAACTCGTCGAGTGCATTGGCAGCTACGGGTGGTTTTAGTTTTTTAGAGCACAAACAAGTCATTAAAAAACATCCTCTCAGCAAATTCAATTCCATTCGGAATTCAAATGCACATATTTACTATTGAAGTAATGTGATTAGAGGTTACTGGCCTTTGATTGGTTTGCACTGATAACATACTGTTAGTCATTTTGCTGATGATGTTAGTTCTCATATCTTGTTACAGTCAATATCAGGAAACCACATGACTCAAAAACTCCTTTAAATCCTGTTACTTAACTGCTGAGCAAAATCCAACCAGGGTCAAAGAGCAAAAGCATGATTTGTGTTCCCACTTTACAGAGGCTCTTCCCGACGTGGAAAATTCCATCTTTAACTTGCAAAAAAACGCTGTAAATGTGTCAGCGCACACAAGTGGTGAAAGACAACGTCTCCTCCATCAAGTTATCCATTCGCTGCAATATGTTGGATTCATGTTAATGTGTATTTACAGACGATAAATACAATACTGATTCTGATTCAAATTTGTGGAACAAAAACATCCTTGTGATGTATGATTAACATGATAACAAAATCATACACATCACACACAAGCCAAACACATAAAAGCCTGCGGCGGCGCCGCCCCGGTATGACATCTGCTCATACCGAGGTCCGTACTTTTAACTTTGGGTGTCCGAGGTCAAACTGGGACAGCAAGGTCGCATTGAGAGCAGAGAGACAGAACGAAATAGTGGAGGAGGGACGCAATTCTGGCTGCAAAGTTGTGTCAATAGAAATGAATTTATTGTTGGTGTGGACACGAGGGCTCTTGTTACTAATGTTCCACTAATGTTGCATTAAGCAGTAGCATCATGGCATCTTATCATAACGTATCTTTATAACAATTTGAATTGGGTAAATGTAAACATATTTCAAATGATATAGATATGTGAAAACATTATAGCCTCAAATGGCTCTTTTGTCTATTCACTAACACCTTGCTGAAATACAGGGTGGACCATCATCTGTGTGTCTACGTTCATCTCGGCGCTGCCTGTGATGCTGCTGTCAAAGTTCATTTGGGAGGTCAGCATGAAAGATCTTCAGTTTTCCTATTTTTCCCAGTTTTCATCCATGATTTGTTGATTTATCCCAGACCAAAACTTCTAAAATTGGAAAAGTGGCTTCCCTAAAGATATTCACCTGTGGTCCGCCGCAAGGACGCTCTGCCGCCGAGAGAGCGTGTGGATTGAGGCGGAGGGGACATCCTTGCTTGTGTCTTACCGGAGAAACTGGAAATGCAGATTACAGGGAAAATGGAGTATATACTACGGACCCCCGATCCCCCCGAGTTGGTTGATGAGAAGCATCGCAGCACGTTTTACATGCATCTCACAACTCATACAGTCCCAGTTAGGTCTTTCACTTATTTCAGAGAGTGATGTCTTGCTTTACTCCCTTTGAAAGATTATTCTGTGCTTTTTGCACCAACATGAAGGACGGGAACAGAGATGCTCAACCCTGGAACGCCTGGTCTTGTTTCTCTCATTCAGCCTTTGGACAACCGGACAGCACTCTCAAGTCAGAGTTTGCAACGCTTTTTGATCGTCTTCGCCAACCCCAGAAAGACATCGTCGCCACGCGGGTGCGTCCGCGTCTGAGAGAAAAGAGCGAGCGAGAGCTCTGATCTCGGCGGCGCTCCCCGAGGACAGGTTTTCATCTCTCCTTCCCGATAAATCTCTGAACAAAAACAAGAGATTCGGATTTTCTTCAAAGCAGGCTGGGGAAAATCCATAAGGCGTCCGGGTGGAGCCTTTCATCAATATCGCATGAGGAACTCGCAGTGTTCTCGTGTGAAGCCGGCATCGGGGCTTCATCTGTCTTCTGCGCTGACAGTGGGGGGGTGGAGGTGCAGTCTGCGGGCTGACGGGTTGGAGGTCCGGCACAATGGACGGATTGTGAGGGTTTGCCGACAATCACAGGTGCTTTAATTGGCTGAAGCAGCATGGCGGCCGTGGGAGCAGATGAAAGGTTCTAACCTTACCTGCCTGTTGTGGTCTAAATATTGGATGGCTGGATTGACAAAATTGAAAAAAGTAATGAGTCTCCGCCTGAACGTATCGCGGCCATGTGGTGCTCTACTGGCAACGAGAAACGCCCGTTGCTCTTTGTTGAAGAGTAATTTAGGTGAACTTGTATCTCAACCCCTCAAAAGTTTGGCATCATCTGTTGTTTGGGATTTTTTCTTCAATAATTGTTATTTTAACCGAGATAAAAACTGTTACTATACATTTAAAAAATAATTCCTGTACAGAAAAGCATCAGTATTTGGGCTCCACTAAGTAGGGGAGGTGTTTGGTCCTCTGCCGTCTCTCAAGAGGTCGGATTGACAGCTGATATTCACCGATCGTTCTCAACTCAAACTGCACTGCCCTGTTTTTGCTATTGTGAGTTTTAAGAAGAGTTCTGGTGAAGCGGCGAAGTCTGTTGTGGACTTGACTTTGAAACAAATACAAGCTTCCAATGCTCAGAAAGTAATTCTCCCTTAATCGCACATTGTGATTTGTAAACCTTTAAAACAAAATAACATCTATGTGTAGATAGAACTTTCTACGACATAAAACATGAAATATAATGTTTTTGTCAGCCTGCGCTTTCATCCCTCGTCCCTCCACAGGTCAAGCATCGTCTCTCATCGAGTGCAGACACACCTGTGTGTCTGTCAGAGCCCCCCTCAGGTAGACTCAAAGACGTACAATACATGAACCAGCACATGCAGACAAATACGCTCTCCACCTGTTTTGTTCTCCTGCTGCTCCACTGCCGCACCTCACAGGAGAAGGACAGCGACTGAAGGTCATTTATCTGGGTCACGGGCTAAATGAGCCAATGATGAAAATCACAACAAATCTCTCATTACAGGAAGAAAGGTTTGGGTCCCGCGGGCCGGGCATTGAGGTTGGTTGACCTGGAACTGATACTGTTCAGTGGACGTTGAGGCTGGAGGTCCCTTATCCTTGTGAGGGAGAGCAGCGTAAAGGCCTCTTGTGTCGGATCTAAGCCGTGACGGTGAACATCTATGTTCCCTAAGTCTCCCTGCTTCAGAACACTTCCTGGGGTAATCTTCATGCTCCGCTACGCACATTGTCATCCTGCAGATTAAGCATGGGAGGAATAACAGCACCTGACCACACATCACATACTGTATCGCTGTCTTGGTGCGCTCCATGCTGTGTCCCGTGAACAGACCCTGTTATGGACCGTTTCCTCTCTCGGTGTGACACAGTAACACTTGTGGGATACAAAGCAGACATCACAGCCTTTGCAAACCACCAGTGACCAGCTGTTTTCATATAAATACTCACCTTCACATGTGCACTAAGCCCAGTGGAACGAAGCTGTGTCGCTGTCACAGACTGTACAAGAGGTGGATGCTTTGCAGTTCACCAGCCCGGCTCTTTGCAACCAGAGGGGTCGCCCATTGACGGACAATACAGAGAATGCAAGTTCAATTCACTTCCACATTGGCTTTGCTTGTTTGAACAGGAGATTGCAAAGCAGTTTGGGATTTTGTGGCCAATGAGCATTGCAACTTACATGCACGCCTGCAGGAAATGTGTTGCCCTAAATGGTCAGTTGACGCTGGTACAAAAGTTAAACCAAGACTTTTTTTCAGTGTGGCCGTTGGCAGTGATGAAGAGCAATTGCAACAATTCTGACTGAGTAATATAGTAAGCCATGTTAATGAAATACGCTGGCAATGGATCCTGTTGGGTTTCATGGCTTTAAGGTGGTGCAAAGAAGGTATGAGTTAAGCCAATGGTCTTGCTCTGTGTGTGAGTAAACATTTAGTCATTAGCCACTTCCTCCGATGTCTCCTCTTCACAACCATGGCCACTTGACCCCAATGAAAGTGATGAACAGCGCGTCAAAATAGGTTTCATTGTGTTAGCACTCGTTAAGTTAGACCTTGTGGACCACCTTTTACTGTTGGCTCACCTAAGTTTGACAAAGATGTATCATACGTTCTCAGGCCTGCAGACCCGTCTCCCAGTGCCGCCTCCAATCAGCATTTAAAAGCCCTCCTGCTGCCATAGACTCATGAATGGGTTTTAAGACGTCCCGGGGCAGAGCGGCCCATCGCTCAGTACACATATGACATTGGTTAATGCACAGCCAGGCTGCTTTCATGGGGCTCACTGTAATGCTACACCACACGTTGGATGGCATTAACTCTGCCTGAGTGGCTTCAATGAAACCGAGGGAGAGAGGAGCCTCCTCCTCCAGTCTAACAAACACTTTCCTTCCTTCCTCACCAAAGACGTACATTAGCCTCCGGTGTTGACTTTTATAGATTACAGTTGTCAGACTGTTCATTGGTTTAAGTATTGTGTAGCCTTGATTGTGTTGCTTTAAAGCTTAACGTGTATTATAGAGGGATGTGGTTAGCGTATAGCAGGTAAGCAAGGATATTTATCCTATCTTACAGTATTTCTTTGATAACTTATGAAAATTAATTTGCCCTTTGAGTGCAGGAAAAGATCCTAGTTATATATAATAGCTACTCTTCATTTGTTACAGAATTCTTGTTAGTGGCGAAAGAAAGTAGAATGAGCCAACATTGTTTCACACAGGACACAAACACTGTTAATCTCTCATAGACTACAAGGTTAATGAGTATAAAATATAGAAATGATTAATATGAACTTGCTCCCTACATGATTATCAGGAATAAGGAAACGTTTATTGCCATAATTTGTCAAATATACAAGGAATTTGACTTTGATGCATAACAGCAGACTACAACGCAGGAGGAATACAGTGAAATATAATGCTATGGGTTAGTTCACAAATAAAGGAATGAAGCTAAGAGTTAAAAAGTTACAAATATTTAAAAATGAATGTGAGAATTGATCATTTAAATGATCATTTGTATTGGCTTTAGGATGACCCAACATCTTCATCAGTTGAATATGCATGTAGTTTGATGACTAGGGGCATCTCCCTTTTGCTCTTCTCCACTCTATTGATTCTTTCAGCATCACTGGTGGATTGTTAATCTGCTTTCACACCCAAATGCACAAGAGCAACATGGATCAATGTCATGTTGCAGCGGTGGTTGCTGAATGAGTCATAGTACACAATTTATTCTTTGCCAGAAAGATTCAATTAAACTGTCCTCTGACCACCAAAGAGAGTCCAGCAGCGAGGCAATGATGGGCGTGTCACCACCACCTCTGGTACACTGGGTTCATCTTCATTGATTTGAGTTGGACTTGCAGTGAGCACAGTGACAGACCGCCTGCATCATCCACGCCGTAATTGCCATCAATCACTTTAACGGTGGAGTAACGTAACACTAAACAGCACACCCACAGGTAGCCCCTCCCTCACCTGATCCGGTAAGCAGGCAAGAGGTAGGGGGGCTCATTACTGCTCACGCGGGGCACCGTGTCATCCCACGGCTCATAAAAACTGGTCACAGCAGCTCTGGGGGCAACGTAGCTCACTTGCACATTATTTATGCTGGGGTTGTGAGTGAGTGTGTGTGTGGGGGGGGATCCGCTTGGTGCCCTGTCCGTCACGCTGCTCAGGGGTTCAACCTGGGTTCCGTTTTATAAGCCTCTGGTGCCAGGGGCCCCAGCTCACACCGGCGTGGGAAAAGGAGGCCGACCATCAGCTGATGCTGAGCAGTTTCATGGTGCATTGTCGGGAATGAGAGCCGAGGTCGGGGCCCTGGAGGCCGTGACCTCACACATACACGTAAAAATAGCCACATCTGTATGATTGCTCATGACCAAAAGCTCAAATGTTCTTAATCGTTATCTTTTCTACGCTGTTATTGCTTATCCGCTTTTGCTTAAAATCAAATGTCTGCGGATAGAAGCATCTGCTCTGTCATGTGCTGGAGAAATGTATATACAACTGCCATGTATGTGACGTTGCATCATGTCTACCTTCCTTTTCACCTCTCGCTCTGTCCCAACCCAGTGCCCATGTCACAGGGTTCCTAGTCAAATGTATATATTTAATAATGCACACAGTGAAAAAAATAAATCAATTACTTCTCTGTAAAACTATTTTTGGAGTTTATTAGCAGTTGTTGATAATAGTTCTTAGAAACCTGTGGAACAAAACATTATATAAATTAGTGACACCTGAGATGCGTATCAATGGATTTCAAGCCCAGAAAATAGCAACTGTCTGCTGTATGTTTTTCAAATGCTAAATAAGTTTTTCCTGCAGATATGATTAAAGAAGCTCAAGGAAGGGATTGAATAATCTCTGTGAACACATTCATTTCCTTGATTCATTATTATCTTTATCATATCTGACAAAAGGTTAAAACAATTCTGTGGAGTTTGTCCCCATTTTGTTAGTTTGGTCCTTATATCATTTTACAAAGCACTACCTCCCTTTTATCCATGAATGAACGTAAAACTTCATTCATGGATAAAACTACTCTCTCTTTAAGGAGACACTCACATGAGTAGAAGTGACAGAGTACTTTGAATCCGAGCAGGTGTCTCTTCCGTCACAGAAGCCCCATATGTTCCCTCCATCAAAGCTGAACATGTGACGGGCGTCACTGAGCTCATGGAGGGACACAGAGACAGTTTGGTTCCCAGCCTTAGGAAGGGTGTGTTCATGCACCTGTCGGGGGACACTGGAGCGTCTGTGTGCTGATGCACAGGTTCAAGACCGAAGGCTGATGTTGATGGAAGACGTTTCAGGATTCGGGTGTTTTCGCACCTGCTTTAGGGATCACTGCTGCAAATGTCTTAGTAGAGTAGAACATCCTGCATGGACACACAAAGACATGAGCTGGAGAAGTGTGGCATTTTTCATTTCACGATTTGTAGTTTGTATTCAAGCAATCTCATGCTTTATCAGTATTATATTGATTGTTTTAGTGGTTTAACGTAAATTGAATCGTATTCGATGTGTGGCATATTCTACTCCTTCTCACTTGGTCAGACTGTTTTATTTGTTAGAAAAAATAGTTCAGTTCATTATTTGGAATCATTATTATATTATTAAGATTTTTTTTATGCTCACATTATCCTCAATGGTACCTCACACACACGTGTGATTGATTTGTCAGAGTGTCGGAAAATACTCGATCTTTTACATGAATCCCGCCGCATGATCCGTATCACAGCAATCCAGCCAACTGCCACTTGTGTGTTCCTAACCCTGGACAATCAAAGATATCCCCTGAGCTTTTAATTCATCTGCGTTGCATCATGACACACATCTGGGACCAGTTGTTAGTGACATTTGAAGCCTCGCGACGAGCGGATGGAACCCTAAACCCTTTGCCTTCCCATGAGTCCATGATGTGCTCCAGCAAAAACCGCAGCAGATGTTATTGAGTCGGCGTTTGTAAATATTTACCCTGTGAGGAGCCGAGCGGAGGGAGCTGCACAGCCGATGGGGACGCTGACAGAGCAGCAGATATTGGCCCCTGAATCAGCCCGTGTTTTCAATCTCAGAGGTCGTGTTGAAAAGGCGCTGCAGCAATACAGCACATTCCAATTTTGAAGGAAAGGCTTGTAGGAAGTTTATAGGAGACGGCCATTAGGTCTGGCTGTTGAGCTGGCGATAATATATATATATATATATAATAATAATATATGATAATATAATGTCCTTAGCCTCTGCAAGAATTTCAGGTGAAAGTTTCCTCCTGCGGTATTCTGATAGACATTTTGTCACATTAACCTTACAACTGATTTGAACGGCTAATGTTGGTTTACGACTGCCCTCTTAAAGGAATGGAAGGAAAACCTTTACTTAAGCTCTCCCCAGAGAGCACATAAGGAGCATGCACTTTAAGAACAAGGAAAGGAAGGAGGGGGGAAAAGGACTCACTTTTAGTGCAATATGAAGCCTGACCTGCTGCCAACCGACGTATCCCAGCACACTTCTCTCTAATGAAGACAAAACAGGCCCGCTGTGCACAGCATTTGGCCTGGATGCAAGCCATCACCACAGCTAATTGGTAATTACTAGATTAATCAGCAAAGGGGGTTACCTCTCAACGAGGAACTCCAAGGCAGGTTTTTTAATTTGTGGGAGTTGGTATTTCAGCATTTCTGAAGCGCCTACATGGTGTCAGGCGTGATCTTGCATGTTGTGTCCATGTAGCTGGCAGAATTCCTTTGCTTGCCAACAGGAGGCTCCAGAAGGGAATCAAAGCATCAATTATGCATTATTTGAATGATTTTACAAGCATACCACATTAGGGAGTGTACTGATCTTGCATGTTGCAATAACAGCCCGTCTACGTTGGTACAGCACGCCTCATTAGCGCCATTCCCATAGCTGGATGTGGGCTAACAAGATAGCCGACGTTCGCTCTCTAATTAGCGTCTCTGGTACCCCGCGTTCCCCTCTCGGAGAATTGCAGCGATCAACGTTATCAGGCCCTTGCTTTTCTTTTGCAGTGCAGGGGGTGAGAGTTATTGATTGTGCTTCTTCTAATGATAAATTCCCTTTGTGCCATGGAAGCCAGTTAGTGAGTTATGTGGTACTGGGTAGACCTTGTCTCTGCAAATTGATTTTGGTAACAGCATGATATCGGGGTATATCCTTGGAGTTGAGAAGCAGGAGAATATAAGGGCCCCCATCTCTTGAAGCAAAGCAGAACTAAAGAGAGGAGGGTTCAATAGTTCAATGCATAGCAGTCAGAACTTTTGCAGTAAATTCTCTGAGTGTTGGATCTTTAAGACTGAGATACAAGAAGCTTCATCCTTGTCAGTGACTGGCAACCATGCCCTACCACTTAGGTAGCCAAGAAGGGGTACCAGCGGCCAGAGAAGTATGACAGGTTGAGAAATGGAAACGAATAAGTTATGAGGTCACTCAGAGGGTCAGAAGTGGGTGCCTCGAACAACTCGAGGCGAGCAAACCCTTTCAGCCAGAGTGTCGTATGTCTCCACACAACATGCCAGCATTTATTTAGCACCAAGCAACAAGTTGTGGGGAAACTCAATCTCCTTGCCGGCAGCCGGCCGTTCCTCCCTCAGAAAGGGCCGCCCTGGTCTTCATGGCGTCTCAGCGCTCTCTTGTCGGTCTTACCCTGCTTGAAGTCCCTTGGATAGGTGACGTGGGACGCCTCTTATAGCTCCATCAGTCCAGCTTTTCTACCGCGGTGGAGTCGCCACCTCTCGTGTTACGCGGAATGGAGGGTACTCTGTCAATGACGGCCCAAGGGCAGATGCAGAGCACTGCGGGAAGTTGTAAGTAGGGGTCATCCGTTACTTTCCAAGTATGGCAGTTTGAAAATACTCCAAAAAAAGGAGAGACACCGGTGAACCCTCCCCTTCTATGAGCTGTCTGGACCCGTTTCAGCATTCGCAACCAGATCGTGTTCATGTGACCACAGAAATAAGAGTTTGGCTGATTAAACCTCCTGATCATAATGTGGTTTATTTCCCAAATTATATTGTGTCCTATTTTAGAGGCAGTTCACCTTTCACTGTGTATAATATACCAAAACTGCTTTCATTGCCAACATTACATAGTTGGTTAAAAACACCTCATGTGGTTAAAGGGAGAAAGTTGTACCTCCAAATACTGCCATCACACATTGTAGATTAGAACATGAAACAGAGGCTGCGTTAGCCAGCTGTCACACAGATCTTGGACAGCAATGACCTTATGGCTCACTCGTATCTCATTAGCATGCTAACATTGATTAGAAGTTATCGGTGTAGTATTTAAAGACTGAAGTGTGGCATGGTGTTGTTTGGGGCAGCATGTCAGATGTTCGGCAGAGTTGTTCCTAACCTGCTTGATTAATGATGGGAAAGGTCGACCAAACAAGCTCCCCCTGCTCTCCATTTCCAGACAACAACCAGAGGTGTAGGCTTTACTGTTTTCAATCAGCGGGGAGTTTATCAGGACTGCGTTATCACTGCTGCATGTTGCAAGTCTCAGGAGCAATGATGTGGCTGTAATGGGGGCCCTTAAATGGACTTTTTAAATCAAATGTTATGACTAGAATGAAACTTTGGTGACCAACAGATCGTTTGTGATGTATTACACAGTGCTGATTAAAAAGTGAATTTGTTTTAAATCTAGCTTTGAATCTATAACAACTTTTAATTGGACGAGGAAGTGATCATGAAGGATGCAGCAGTTGAAGTTAGGCTATAAATTAAATTTGAGGATTGCAATGGTTGGTTCACCACTTGGCCTCAAACAGAACAATTGGTGTGGATCGGCATTGAATTGTGTGGATTTTTCGTTGCTCGTGAGCACCACCGTTAGGTTGGCATTTTCAGCCCTTCAGCAGAAGTTACAATTCTTATTTTTGTACAGGCATTCAGAAAAAAAAGATTAATTTTCAAAGATGTTGATACCCGCTGGACTTTTCTGGGGATACAATTTGTTACAACTCAATGACTTGGTTGTTCGGAATAACTACAAAGACTTTTTTTCGCTTGATGAGGTTGGACAGCCTCTCGTATGAACTTTCGCCTTTTATATTGTGCGACTCTGGGCTTTCTCAGGGGGAAATTACAAACTGAGAAAGAAACTTGGTTAATCCTTTGATAATCAGTGCAAAACGCTTGTGTGACATTGCAATCTGAGACACGTCACCCGACAAATGATTTCAAACTTTGTCGACCAATATGCAATCATCTAAAATACAAAAGAAAACATTTGGACAACTTTTGAATAAAGGAAAATGGTAAACGTGACATACACACAGACTAAGATGTTTTGTAGCCTTTTCAAGGGCTGATGACACAAAATAGTGCTCATAGTCTATAGTCTGACACAGATTGCCGCCCAATGTCACATACTGAGCACGGCTGTAGTTTTTGCACAAAAGCGTCAGTACGCGTCATTTGTCTTTTTGGTGTCAGTAATTAAAATGTATCTTTTAATAAGACTCCATTTCAAATATGAAATAAGACTTTTTTTATTTTTAAAAGCTACTTTTAAATGCTATTTTTAAATGATACGCATTTGTCGTGAACAAAAAGCATGCAAAATATTATCTAAAAGTAAAATACATTACAAATCCAAAATACACATACTGTAGTCAGTGCGACATTATGTATTAGGCGATCACTTTTTCCATCTCTTAAACTGTCCCGCGCTGGGGATGATCGCTGCATAGCATTTACTCCAAGCACTCATGTGCATGATAATAGCAAATAGGAAACAGACGTCTGACATCCTCCCAACTACCAGCACAAGATTTCTCATCTAAACGTGACACCATGTCAGCAACTTCCACACATTTTCAATCACTGACCCCATACACATTTTTTTTCAGTTGATAATCAGCAAAGCAACAAGCCGTTTGCAGATTTTGAATGAAGACCTGATGGTCTGTGAAAAATCCTGGGTAAGTAGTTGGCTGATAAAAAGCAGATGTACGGAAACGAGACAAAAAAAGTAAGCTGTAAAGATGATAAACTATGTGGCAAAGGCCTTGTGGTCATATGAGCCATGAGGTAGACATCCAGTCCGGCTAGTGAGGCAGATAACTGAGAGCCCTCCAAGCGAGAGGAGGCCTGAAGCCTTTGCGTGAGCGGTTTGGTCAGACAGGCTCCATGTGCCAGTGATAAAAGTGTAAACCCATCCAGACAAAAGGCTGTTGAGATGAAATCTCTATCCGCGACATTCCCACTATAATGATAAGACCAGGTCTCATGTGTGCTTGCATCCCTGTCAGACAGACGCTGGGGTCAGCACCGCTACATGAGGGCAGGAAGCCTCAGCAGAACACACAAGTCAACCACAAGCAGAAACACAGTAACAGAAATTTCAGTTTAGTGCATTACAAAGATTCATTTTACTGCAACCATTCCAGGGATAAATATTACCATGCTGAAATATCAATTCATTTCTTTTGGCAAAGAGAAATTATTAATGCTTGTGTAGAAAGCAAATGTGGCTCGTGCATTCCCCTGCAAAGCAAAAACATACATCGAGAGCTGCAGCGAATGGTGTGTAGCCACAGACCACAAGCAATCAAGTAGATCTAAGTCAAATACCCCTATTCCCCATCGCAGCACAACAAAGGTTTTCCCAGCAGGCACTTGGTATTCCGTGCGGAGAACTTGCGTGGAGATGCCTCGACCCACAGCGGGGTGCGGCCTGCCCTCTTTTATACCGTGCATTGTTTTACTCATGTCTATCTCTTGTTTTGAGGTCCCAAGATTAAAGTACCGGGAACAAAGCAGGTAATCCTCAAAGCAGTACAGGCAATGAGGTTGATTTAAAAGATAAGATAAATTATTGGAATATTGTCATTTTGTGACAGTTATCTCTGGGGATATAACTGAAGGCTCTGGAGAAATACGGGCAATTAACAGGGCATGATGGTGTAAACACCATGCGGTCGCACGGGAGACCAGCTTGGATGGAGCTGTGTTTGTTCATTTATTCACACAAGCCCAGACCACAGTGTTTTGACACCGTGCAGAGCCAGAACGTACAGTAGATTGCTTATTTGCTTTAACCAGATGCTGTGCAAACATTAGCATTTGGTGACAGTGGGCATGCAATGTTTGTGTGGGTAAAGCTTACCTTTCCTTCTACTGTGTAGAACATGAGATGAAGCAGCGATGGTGCCAGACGTCCCTGCTGCTGGAGCGCAGAAAGCTTGGCTTGCTTTGTCTGGTGTTCCGTGCAGCCAGGAACACGGTACAGCTAGTGAGCCACACGCAACCAGTAACCCGAGGACTTACATACCTTGCAGCACAGCTGGATTCTGGCAATGAACCAGGAACACGCAATAGTGGGATCACATGATTTCATCAATATGCAAGTTTGTGTTTGTGTCCGGATCAGTGTCCTGTGAGGTGTTACTGGCCGCTATGGTTCAGGTGTGTGGGACGTCACGGAGAGACAACCGTTTGCTTGAAACAACAACAAGAGTTCGATGCCACAGAAGCACCGGTTGCACCGGCAGTGAAGAGTATTTCCTCAATGCAAGAAGAGAAAAGAATGGAAGCGAAGGCTTTACTGAAAGAGATAAAGGTCTTTTTGCAGTTTTGGCCATGTTGAAAACCAAGCAGCCAAATATGTTGGAATGATATTCATGTCTGATCTGAAGTTGTTCCTTCGATTACTCGGACCAGCCCTACGACAGTGCTTCTTTCTTTCCATGTCCTCAAACAGTACCGTGCTCTGGTGTCAGGCCTGCGACATGTAGCCTCAGCCTCTGTCTTTCAGCACAATATCATGGCTTTCATCCAAAACAAGGTAGTAAATGTGCATCTGTAATGTTTTTTTTAAGTTTTTAAAGTGTTCCATTTCCTGTCTAGATTTTATTTGCCATGATTCCACATCTTGCAGATATTAGCATAAATGTATCGTTAGAAGTTGTCATGGGAATGAATCTAGTGTTCAGAACTGTCCTGTGTTCAATAATACATATCGATGACCTGTAAATGTTCACCTAGTTACCATGTAACTAAACATTTACATCTATTCCGTAGTGTTCCCAATATATGAGTGATGAAACTCATCGGGGAAATCAATATTGTAGGTCATGAGCTAATTTGAAATCCCTAAATTACAAAAGCACCACTGGGTTTTTACAAAGTTCAGGATCACAACCCCCAATATTCTCTTTTTGAATAATGTTTGATCAATTGTCTCATGCTTCCACAATGATAATAAAATAATAAACAGTGAAGCATAATAAGACAATAATAACACTTTCCCAGTTTCATTTAAGGGTCTGAGTGAGAGGCCTTTTTGTTCCTTTAGTGGCCACGTAGAAAATCATAGACATAAACATGTTCAACGTCACCAGGCCGTGTGAGCCAAAGCTATTATTAATTATTATCCTCTGGTAATCTTAATGTTCCTATTTCTTATTTGTCAGAGGTATTTCTGTCCAAGCCACTGGAGGTAAGTGGACTTAGCATGCAGAGCTTCATAATTATAGCGTGCCTCGGTTTTCGGTTTCAAGTTGTTTTGCCTTCAGAGCACGACTGACTGATAAGAAGGGAGAGATGGGAGGTGGGATAGAAGTCCTGTTCTCCTAATTTAGAGGTGAACAGCTGTAACTGAGCTACGCAAGCTGATCCGAGCAGACTGGGAATACTTCTCAGATATTATTTCTACAAGCGGGGAATGAGGTTTGGTTCATGTACTTGTGACATAATGATCGATTCATTATTTATTTGTATTTTATTCAAATTGTTTCAGGCGGTGAGGAAATTTCATTAGGTGATAAACTTGTGACACTAAACTAGAAAATATAAAGATTAGAATTGTGGTCTGACTTGAATTTTAGAAACAAGTGTAAAACAAAACAATTAGGTAGAAAAAAAATGAATTTGCTATTCTATCGTTTTAATTTCTTTTCATTGTCAAGAACAAAATGTTCTGCATTAAGTACGTTTTCTTTTAATACTTCAAATATTTTTTTGAGGGTAGCTTCTTCAAGGAATTCATTTTTACTTGGAGTAGTCTGGGAGTGTGTGTTTGTGTGCATGAGCCAGACACACAGCGCATTCAACGGACGCCAGTTTACGCTAAAATCAAAGTTGAACTCCGCAACCAGAGGTCAATGTGACGAAGGCCGATATCCGCTACAGCGTAATGTGATGAGCCAGAGAGCGCGGAAACCTTTTCTGTGTAAGTCAAACAGCGAGAGCGGCTCCGGCTCGTCTTTCGCGTCGGCCCGTGTGGACTCATGCTGGTTACCTGACGTAAGTAGGATGTGGAGGCTAAATCATCTAAATGCCAGGTCAGGCCTTCTCATTGAGTTCAAGCTCCATCGAGCCTCTGCTGGCGCGAAGCGATTGGACCTCAAAACTCCAGATCACACAATGTTGCCGGTCTCCCTGTTGTCAGCCATCATCTTGTCCTAATCAAGCCATTAGTGTTTTCCTACATCTGTTTCTGATTCCTGAGGAGGGAGCAGGGAAACAAATGCATCTTTATCAGTAAAGATTTACAGGAAAGGGTAATTGAGATATGGGGATTTGGGGATCGGATTACTGCTGTAAAAGCCTTTTTTACAAGTAAGAGTAATGGCTTGCCTCAACTATTTCTCTCTTAATTTTGATTTATGTATGCCGTTTTGAATATGCGTTAGTTCCACTTTACACACTTCTCCAGTCTCCAGATCAGAGGTCCCCAACCCTTTCTGACTCACTGACAGGTTTCGTGCTGGACAATATTTTGTGAACCGGTCTTGAAGGTGTGGCAAGAATTAACTTCCACACCTTCAAGAACGGTCCAAAAAATATTAGGATTGGGAAAATACTCGAATTGTGCCTTACAAAATAAATATTGTAGATTCAATCCAATACAGATATTCATAGATATCTATTCTGTGAACTGCAAAATAAGTTTAGTTATATTTGTATTTAATCATATTATTTTAGTCCATTAAAATGTATGTTTTTTTTTTACTTTTCAACTTCACTTTATCGTCTTATGCTCTCTGCTAACTGGTTCTTCCTAAAAATGTACAGTTTATAGAATGAGTCACAAGTACGCACACGTACATTCTTTAAAAGGCTGGCAAAGACCAGAGACTGATCGGTTTGGGACTATTTCCAGCTACAGTGCAGGGACGACGTGTGAGGATCTGAAACAAACAAACTGCCGTTCTTGTGCTCATTGTAAAGAAGGAGCTTCAACCACTGCGTGTTCATCAAGATGATGACGTGTTTTTAGTACTTTTTAAATAACAATGACGAATGAGGTGTAAAAACACTGGGCCTAAAAGACAATACTTATATGTACACAACTATCCATGCTGTTCCCAGATGTTGTTCCCAGATGCTGTTCCCAGATGCTGTTCCCAGATGATGTTTCCAGATGATCTCTGCATCCAGCAAGAAGGCGCTAGATGATATTATCTTGTCTTTAACTTCTCTTTTTATAGAACTCCGTTACCGTGTCAGCAGTAACGATGGAGGTCAAGGATGCAATACGACACTCGGAAACCGGGAATAAAATGAGGTCTTTTTGCTGCGGACCCTGTTCACCAAAAGTGATGACAAATTACTGAAAACAAGGCACCTCCATTCACCACTGTTCTTTGATCTACCTCAATTCCTCTTCAGTCACTGACCTTTAATTTGACACTTAAAGGTAATTTGGCTGCGAACAGCCATGACCTTATTTCTATTCATTTATTTATGCTTGAGTCAAAGTTCTTTGGTCAGCGTGGACAATGTGGAATCATAAACTTAACGTCCTTGCAACCTTGTCAGATCCCTTTGTGTGAGCTCTCTGCAACACAATATCAGGCCTTGCTGTTGCATCACACTGCTGTCGTCGTTGCTCATAATTTTACTTAACAGTTGTTTCCCAACACCACCGCATGCACATCTGTATTTGATGAAGCCTTTAAGCTGAGTTCAAGGAAAGGTCACCCTGTTTTATTACAGAATTAAAACTGGTATTTTCTTCCTAAAGAGAGTGAATTACTGCCATGCCTCCCATAGAGGAGAATGGGGTTCCTGTACGGAAAGACGATCATTTATTCAGTCCACACTTATTGAGCAGAAGAAGCCTTGTGTTGCTTCTAATTGCACACAGGAATATGCGAGAATGACAGGATTCAAAAAAGCCGTGTTAGTTGGTGCCATCCAACCAACAAGTAGGTTTAGATGTCTGTGGCGCTTTCATTTTAATTACCCTCTATTCCTCTCACATCTCACGTATGTGTCATAAGCAAGATTAGAAAAGGAAACAAATTGATTTGGTTGAGGACCAAATGAATGGCTTCTCTTTAATTAATTAATTAAATAATTAATTAAATTTATTTATTTATTTATTATATCTGGAACTAGTGTCGTTTGAATTTGGTTAAAGAATGTCAAATCTGCTACTGATATTACAAACTATGTATCAATAACTTGCAATTATAGAAAAAGCCTCTTCCTTGCTGTTGCCTATTCATGCTGCCTTGCCTCATTCTGTTGTGCAATAGGACGAATTTAACTCTACGTTTAAGTTTAAAGGTTGTTGTCTTTTGTGGCGGCTTTGCGCCTAGTTGCTTTGCATCAAAGCTGTGCAGACAGAAAAAATAAATTACTGCTGCACACTGCCTACGATGTGGTACCTTTGATAGATAACGGAGGCTTTGACTTGAATACAGCACTTTGTACATGAATGCTAGGCTGCTTCTGTGACTGGTGTAGAAGAGGATTTATAGTTTACTCTGCCAAAGCATGGTGGGAAGTGTACAGTTTAATTAACCTCAATACAATATACATTTTAATATGTTACTTATCAATCTCTATTTTTAGCTTTGTATCTTTTTGTATCTCTGAAGGGTTTGTGTCTTTGGTGGTGACTTTATTACCTGCTTTAGCCGTCCATCTCTGCACAGTGTCACTTTAACCTCTTGAAGGGATACAACATGTCAAACACTTTGTTGGTTGGGGAGCCCGGCCGACTGCAGGGAAAAGTAGGAATTTGACCTCTGGGAAGTGTTCACCTCAGATGATATCGACAGCTGTACTCATCCTCAGAATGAATGTGTGAGGAATGCTCTCTTTTGAAGTGAGCTGGGGAGAGACAATCAGTCTTTGCAGGTCAAAGTAATTACAGAGCGACTTGAAGAGAGAGGCCAGGGAGGTCGGAGAGAAGTGGCTGTTCTGGCCTCAGATTAGTAGCTGCTGCAGCCTGTTGGTACTGTAAAGGTCTTTGTGTGCTAGTAAAGACCTGACTTTAGTGTGATACTGTATGTCCTTACTTTGACATCTGAGACTACAAGCGTATTAGGGCAGTGTTAAATTGTACCTGCAGAGGAAGCAGCCCTCACACAGGAAATCTAAGATCTATATTCTCTAGAAGATGAGTTCTACCGGCCTTATGTGGCTGATTGAAATTGGAGCCGTTTGGTAGAATCAAGGATCAATTTATGTTGTAAATACGACCACACCTTTTCTTTTTTCTGTGATATATTGGTGCTGTAATCAAAGTCTCTGAATGTCCAAATGTATTTGTTCTACAGTTAGATTAGTTTTTAAATGTATATGGGGATAAACTAAATTCTCAAAGATTTGAATCCCTTTAAATCCAAGTGCATAGTAAATTGTTTCTGCCAATCTTTTAATGTTTGTATATATTTGTATATTTTGTATATATATATTTATATATGCAGTTACTCAATCACACTCCAAGGCAAAAAGCAGAATATACAAAATGGTTTCGTCCGCATGCAAATACAATTTTGGATCGATAACATCACAACATAGATTAGTCAAATACATTGTAAATAAAAGAGAATTACAATGGACCCTTGGAGACATCATTTTATATCTAAAAAGCTAGAAAGCAAAACATCAAATTGGACACTTTGCGTTCTTCAATCTTCAATCTTAGTTCTGCGTGGTATTGCGGCTACTGGTCCACAGCTGTCTTCTGGCTTAAGGACGCTACGATAAAACACTGTAACATACGTGCCAACCACAAGGTCAATGTGTGGGAAAGCATGTCAGCATGTCAGATACCGTGAACGTCCTGTGACAAGCCGCATTTTAGCACATTCATAAATCATCATCAGATCAGTACGATGCAGTATGTACTTGTTCCAGCATCACTTAGCACTTTTCAAAGCTTGGTACAACAGAGTTTATCTGCATCACCAAAATGTAAATATATAAACACCGTGTCGATATCTCATGTGCTTAGCAAACACTGGATGTGTAGAAAAAAATCCTATTCTTGATGGTGATCACACAGAAAGATGACATGTGTCACCATTGCAGCTGAGATAATATGAGTCCTCATCTATTTTTCTGCAGCTCTCATTATGGGAAGCTGGGACCACAAAGGAAAGAGCAGGTCTGGGCCTGAGATGAAAGGAGCCGTCAGTCAGCATCCGCTGCCCACCTGCTCCAAATACCACACAACCAGATAGCTAATGCGATGCCTGGATTAGCAGAGGGATGCAGGAATACAGTATTTCATTAAGGGTTGCGGCTGGTTTGCTGATTTAAGTCCAGCTCCGCTTTGAGCATGAATGCAGGACAATGAGGTGATTATCTGTCCCACGATAACACGGCCAAATACCAGCAGTGCCATGTTGATTGAGCTGCTATCAAATGCCAGGATCTGTGGCTCTGGGGAACAGGTGGTAAATGCTTATCGTGGCCTAAAAAGACCCCTCCTCGTTCCCAGAGGACAGTCTGCTGATGCTTATCACCTATAACATGTACCTGTGCTATATTAATCCTTTTGGACTGCTGTGGTTAGGTAAAACATTCAAAGATGATAGTTTTACCGAAGGGGGGCCGATATTGTCAGCAGTTTATCCGCCGTATGAGTGCAGAGCGCTGCATGCACACACTGGCACCTGGAACTGCTGTTTAAACAAAGCACAGAGATGCCGTGATTACAATAGAGTACATCATCACTACATCTTCACATTGTGTCAAAGAAGCTGAGGAGACGACACAGTGCTGGCACATGGTCAAGAGAGTCTTCAGACATGAACAGACCAGACAGGCTATTGAGTCGATTATACGCAGTAAAACAGACTTGGCTACACTCTCAAGGTCAATGAACCGACGCTACCCTGAAGAAAAGTATGGATATATCTGCATGTATTTTAAATACTCATCTGTCTGCTTGATTGTAGGTGTGTTGTAACTTGTGATGTCACTAAAAACCAAACATCTACTGGTATCATCATGCGCATCAATACTTGCGTTAGACATGTTTGTTCATAGTGAGGCTGAATGTTTGGCAGGTTGCTGTGGTGAATAATAGCTGATTATGAGACAGAAAAATCAGCTATACAATGCCCAAGCTGTAAATTAGTATCAGAAGCCTACAGTGTGTTCATGTCAGGACAGACTGAATTTGTGTTGAACTGATTCAACGTATAGAACCAAAGGTCTAAAGTGTGATTTATAGAGCAGGAGATTTAACCCCTAAACATTGGTTCATGTCACTCTTGATCTACTTTTTTAAAGGTGTGTTCTTTTGAACCCACTTTGCTGGATTATTCAAATTTCCATTCAATGATTCTTGTATAATGTTGTGTGATCCGGTGCTAGCAGTCCTTGCAGAAGTCACCTTTAGTTTAGCTGTCTGGCTTTCATGTGCTCAAATCCGTGGTGAGTGAAGGTTCTGCTAAAAAGTGTATGAAATAATTATCAAAAACACTCTCTTGCAAGAGATACTTACTGAACTGTTGGTGAGTGAGGAGCACGATTGTCCTCCAATCGGAGGGTTGTCGGCTCGATCCCAGGCCCGGCTAGCCCGCATGTCGTTGTGTCCTTGGGCAAGACACTTAACCCAACATTGCTCCTGTAGCTGCGACTACAGTGTGTGAATGTTAGTGACTGATGGGCAGGTGTCACTGTGTGTGGTTCTCCTGTCATCAGTGTATGAATGGGTGTGAATGGGTGTGAATGGGTGTGAATGGGTGTGAATGGGTGAATGATGTCATGTAGTGTTAAAGCGCTTTGAGTGGTCGGAAGACTAGAAAAGCAAGTAAACAAGTACAGTCCATTTAACTTTCAGTTCACTCAATCAATAACAGCTAATTAAATTATTCACTTGCAATGTCCTAATTAATCTGGTTTCTTAATTCAAATCACAAAACAAAAGGCAGCTGGTTTAGTAACCTGCTGATTTTGACATTGGTTGTCAAAAACAGCCTACCATGTTATTCACAATCACCGGTTGCTATGGACACGCAGCAATTAAAGCAAGGCTGCGATGCTGCTGAAAGGGACATTAGCATGGCTCTGATCTGGCACATGAAAGCGAGACGCAGCAGACTTGCCTCGCCCAACTGGAGACACTCGCATGGTCTAGACACACAATGCTGCCAGAGATTCCCTTCCTTTGACAACGAGGTGGTCACCATGGATACCACATACTTAATATGAGATTTCTATTACTCTCAACTGTACGAAGGTCACACTACCTCAGAAATCACACTCGAAGGCATCAGAAATTAAAGCTTTCTCTCATGGCTGGTGGACGTCGTCATCAAACTGACTTTTATTAACATCATCTCGTTATTTATGAGCCACAATGAAAAATTGGAAATATAAACGGTAGAGATGTGGCGATAAAGATACCTGGACAATACTGACTTGGGCACCTGTAGCAGGTGCGGATCTATTTAATTCAATTCCATGTCATTATACTATAAACTTTATCCTGAAATTTGTATTTAATCTTTGAGCAACTCATTGCTCCACTGAAAAGGTTTACACTTCATTTATAATTCTTATTCATTTTAACAAGTTTTGCCAAGTTGCTGTAGTGTCATTTATTATTTTAATAGATAATAGAATATGATATAGGAAATTTAATTTAGTTAATGCCACCTCACGCTTTCAGAGTCCATGTATTACTACATTTCAACACATGCACTTTTATTTATGAGGCTTCCCACATGAAACTGCTGCATGAACACAATTCCATGCCCATGCAACCCTCAAAATGCCTCAATAATTCACAGCCCAAAGTTTCTTTGCCTGGTTCCCCTCTCTGTCTTTTATTAGATATTCCGTTTGCTTGGCTGCTCTCCAGGGAGCACAAGGGCAGATTTCAATCTGGTTTATTCATTTTTTACCCTTCCTCTCCATGGCAGTCTGGATTGAAGACTGCCAGTCCGTCAGCTCCAACTCACCTAACCTGCCGCGGTCAAAGTCCTTTTTTTCATTTTTACATCATAGTTTTAGACTGTTTTGTTGAAGACGACCTAGAGAGTCACGTCTTTGTGTGTGGAAGTTGTTGGTGGCTTTATTTATTTATCTTTAAATACTTTATTGCCCCGTGCATCCACACTGCTGCTTTCCATCAAGGACACATTTGTCCCGTATTTTCCTCCACGACTTTGTTCCCCTCGTTTGTGGAGATCTCCCTCCATGAATCAGAGGCCATCCGCCGTCCTCATAGCCCGCCAATGACGGCTTGTACAAGCGCTCATATTTACGCATTTCCTCCGACAAAAGCTCTTCAATCTGATCTGTTCTCTCGTAAACATTCTTCCTTTTAATAACGGACGTATTGTGCTGTGAAAACGGAGATGTGAGACTCCGTAAAGGACGTAGTTAGCGGACCAATCACAGCCTGGTGCTGCAGGAGGCTGCGTCGCTTGCGTCGAAAGGGACGCAAGCTAGAAGAATCGACACATGCAAGCACGCAAGGAGGTGTGAAAAGGCACGCAAGGGACACGCAAGGGGGTCTTGCGTCTGCGGCGCTCGGAAAACGCAGAAGCATAAACTAGGCTTAAGCTGTAACATGAATCTGCTAAAGTGCTCATAGTGAATGTGTATTTTGGTATTCTGAAAAAAGGTGTAGGGAAGTCTGGACCACGTGCAGGTTCTGTAAACCTGAAGTGAGGCAAAGTAAGAAGTGAGGCTGCTTTTAGACATATTTAAAAAACATGCAAGGTCTGCAAATCTGAGACTGCAGGGAGAAATCAGCGTGTGTTTCACGTCCATGTCTTTGAGCCAAAGGCCGTAGTTGACGGCCATTATCGCCCATTCAAATGAAATTCACCTCGCTCCAGCAGAAAGAAAATACAACAATGGCACATGAATGCAGAGACTGTATGTGGAAGCTAACTAACAAGGCCAACATCTAAAGGCAGGAGACCAGTCGACACCTACAGTGCAAGAAAGACGCTTTAACTGATCTGTGTGCTGCTGTTAATTATACACCGTTTACTTGTGACAGGCACATTTCCCCATCAATGGACCACCAGTGTCCTGCAGCTGCTTGTGATGTAAATAGCCACAGCAGGAAAGCCTTTGGGGTGAAGTACAGGTAGTGGTGAAATGAGTGTGTGCGTGCATGTTTGTGTGTATGCATTGGGAAGGGGCCTGCATGGGGTTGTGAGCATGTGTGTTTGCATGAATGTGCATTAGAAAGAGGAAGAAAGAAACAAAGAGGGAGAGAAGAAATTTGTTTAAAGACTTCTGTCAAGCATTAGCTGTGTAAATCACATCAGGCCGGGTCAGAGGTCACTGAGCTGTATGCTCGCTACAAACTCTGATGACGTTGGAAAGTGTTTGTTTACTCGGTTCGTAAATGAAGGACGGATTTGTTTCTGTAAACTGAGGGATTTTCTTCTGCAGTGAATGACAGGAGTAAATGTTTTTTGTAACAGCGCTTCAGGCAGTAAACGGAGTTAAGTTTGACCAAGTCACGTTCAAATTGACCAAAACAAATCTCTGATTTGCTGCTAATATTTGAAACACTTTTATAAAACGAAAACGTTTCCGATTATGAAACACAGTGATCTATAGGACAGTCTCAGTCTACACCTTTTTGTTATGATCGTTTTTGTATGGCTTTTATGACATTTTGGTTTTGTGGGAAAAGTGTTGCCCACTACTTGCTCGACTGCAATTACATATTTGCAGTATATCATACATTATTTGAGTGGAAACAATTCCAAAAGTAATAGTTTATTAGTAACTCTTATTCAACGCAATTTATCAGCAATTGAGAAGTAGATCTGACTGTGATGAATATCAGTACGACTAAACAACTGTGGATCCAAGTTTACTGAAACAAATCAACGTTTCTTTCACTTTAATTATAATTCTAGTGCAGAATGGAAATCTTTTAAAGCTTCTTTTAACATCTTTTAGAGTGCACAGATATTCTTGCTCAAAAGAAAAGTTTTAACGACTTTGATCCTTATTACCTTTCGCTTAGCACCATCATTGGGTCAAATCTTCAATTTGATTTCCAAACAAATATTAGAACAATTAATTGAAATTCCGATCAGTCTTTTCATGTTTTGTGAAAATGATTATATATTACAATAGTAATATCATAAGTTAATATAGGGAGTCTACCTTTTTGCAGATGATTTATATAGGAAACACACTAATGATCTACTAAGCGTTATAAATGACACATTGTACTGTATATCCAACACAATATACTAAACAAAGATCAAGTGTGACAGAATCACTGACCATCATCAGTCTCACTTTTGTTGTGTCGTCCACATCCCCTCCGTCTCCGCCGGGCCGCGTGTCACAATCCAGACCTCCATCAGAGCTGCTCGCTAATACTTGAGTGTGCGTGCTGGGATATTATCTGATCACCTGCGCCACGCTACATTCCCTCTCCCGCAGGTTTGAGCTGCAGGTGGTGTTTTCCTCCCTCCGTTATATTTTCCCTCATTACCTTCCCTAAGCTAAGTAGGCACAGCCCTCCAATTACTCACCGTTCGCATGTGTCCCTGCAGGTATTTCTCACGAGAAAACCTTGCGATACTTTAAGGTAAGGAGTCCTTCCGGGGCCAGAATTGTTCCCTTGGAGGCAGACAAAAGATGCTTTCATCCTTTCTTATTCGAGAGGGGAAAAGCTTGTGTTCCCCGGGGATGTTAGCTAACACCTTCCTGTCGTGGGTCATTTCCTACTTTAGTACTTCCAATAAAGACAAGCCAGTAGTATTACCACTTGAGCCAGATGGCCAACTATTAGATTGGAGCAACAACATTGACACTGTCTTCTATTTCTGAGTCAGTCATTTTCTATACATTGCAGTTAGTGAAGAGACCGATATTTTAAACTCCCATTCCAAGACTTGCAAACATTGACCCCCCCCCCCCTCCATGCAGAGGCAACCATGGCCAACTTGCTCAGTCATTGGCTCCAATCTGCTGCTGAGAGCTGCTCATCAATCATGCGACAACTTCAACGGGCCTCCTTTTCTCCCCCTTTTTGTTTTAATTTTTACGAGGCGTCTCTGACGAGTGGTTTGCCTGTCATCGGTATCGCCTGCAGAGAGCAAACAGCCACAGATCCACCCTAATAAATAGTGTTTTTGATGAATGAACTGGCACCAGTCTGACAGGGGGAATGCTCCCATTGTCCTCAAGCTCCCCCCACACTGTATACCATAATTACAGTCAAACTCCTCAGGCAGTTGCACAAATATGTTTTCCTTATGCAAAAATATATACAGGCCACTTTGAAGCAAAACCTTTTTTAACTGTGGGTGAAAGGGTGTTTTTTATTTTTGAAAGTCTTTTATATAAAGCGATGATGTTCGCTGTGACACTGCCAATAGGTCGTATACGGAGAGCACAAAGGGTTTCAGGGAAGGACAGAATTACAGCCAGGCCTAGAAACCAAAGCAGTTATGGTTTGGAAGGGTTTGCTTGTGTTTTAAAACAGGCGTTCCTCACAGGGTCGCTGTGGTATAAGGACATGACAGATGGTGTTGAGCACAGGTCTTCACATAATTTGCTCATATAGGATCTTTGCAGATGACGATCCACTGTGACACTCAACACTATCAGTAATTAGAGGGGCATTAAACCTAATGACTTTGTCACCTGGTTCACTTGGTAAAACATCTGTAGCAGACGAGCAGATGACATCGGATCATGATGTCTTTCCCAGCAGTCTGCTGGGTCTGAGTTAACCTTCAGTGACTCTTTTATTATTGTCTGAAAAGGAATACAAATTGACCCAAATTAGGAAGAAAAAGAATGAAAACGCTATCAATTCTTGCAGATGTTTTTTTATTTAACAGGTTTAATATTCATCACGAGTTCTCATGAAAACTACTAACATTGATTCTTTATATACTTGCACACAGACACAAGTCGCGATAGTATTAATCCATCACACATACTGACACGCAATATTGATTGTAATAAATGCCTAATCATTTTTTAGCACCTGTCACAAACCTACGTGCTTTTTTGTAGGGAGGATTATTGAGGACATCCAGGGGCACACAATGTGAAGCCCAGCAGCCACTCCCATGACATCATGCAGTCTCAGTGGGTTCAGTTAACACCCAAACACAATTAAGGATTAATGGATAGGAAAGGATTGATCATGTTTATGCAAAGTCCTCAAAACTGTATTGCAGTGATTAAAGCTAAATCCAAAGTCAAAACTTTTAAAGTATGTGTATTGTTTAGTGATGTTGACACTGTTACTCAGTTCCCAAAGAAACAAAGTCAATCCAGGCTGTGGCCTTTGGTGCTGCTGGCGCTGCGAAGTCTGCAAACTGAGAGAGGCCCAGACTTGCAGGGCCCAAAGCCCCTCCAGCGCAACTGCAGACAACACAAGTGCTTCGCATAGGGAGTTTTCCCCGTACAGTGTTACCGGGTCTCCTATCACGCTTCCATGCAGGCATGCATCTATGCTGTCCAAGTAATACGGCGTTCTTACAGGAGCCGAAGGAGATGGTTTTAAGATCATTTTCTATATAAATCCTTCTTGTCGACAGTCTTTATTAAAGTCTTGCTGAGCGATTTATGAGTGGTGCTGTAGTGTGCATGTTTTTGTTATTTCCTCACACATATTGTATCTCTAGTCACCGTAGCACAGCAACAGAGAGATAACAAGAGTCAGCGTACTTCATTTACAGGGAGGAGAATAATTGGTCTTAGATGTCATGTCGTGTGAGCTTACCCTCTTTGTAATAGGATGTACGTTTCCATCACTATTGGGTGGTGTACATGACACACCCTTGAATATTAGACAGTAACCATGGCACTGGTGTCCTGTGAGCTGGCAAAGAGGAAACAGGCTAACGTCATTGGGGAAGGGGAAGGGGAAGAAGGAGGGTACAGAAGCATCCTTCTCTTGTGGTTTTCGCTGAGTGATATGATCATCAATTGTTAAGACATATTTCTTTTGCAACAACTGGACTTATGGCTATCTAGTTGTCTGTCTTTGCATAATTTGGTATGAACTCCACACTGAGGGATTTAATTGAGGAATGTTCTGGTCTACTAAAGATGGTGTATAGGAAGTGGAGAAAGGAGGTAACTTCTTTGTCCAATGTGTTTTGTATCATTTATGCATTACAGACAGAAAACCCTCTTGGCTGCAGAAAAAGTTACATCATAGTGATATATTTCAAGTTGCATTTGCATGTTTTGGGCAAGCCTACGGAGTTCCAATCAAGTCTATTTAATTTGATTGCTTCGATTCTGAGGCTGTGTGTGACTTCATGGTGGGATGGGTGAGAGTGTGGGAGAGGAAGGGAGTGTCCCAGTTGTACCAGCCAGTACTGAGAGCTCACAGGATTAGTTTCCATAGAAAGTTAAAGATAACCCTTCAGCTCGAGCAGTGGCAACTCCCAACACCTCAAACCAGGCTCCACATGGTAGAGACGCTGGTTTACCTTTGCTTCACTGCTGTTACGCACCAACGGCAAACTTAAATTCTTTGTATGTCTGACATATTATGGCAAAAAGATTTCCTGATTCCTGTACAGTGATCACGGTATTCAGCCCCACTACAAGCAATCGGGAGCTAACCCAGATTAGTAGGACTTGAAAATGGGTTTGCTCGATGGGGTCATGACCTCAGTGTCCCATCGAAAGGCAGGAAGCGGGTAAGAGTACAATACTTCCTCTAGGCTCTCATGCCTAGAGGAAGTATTGTACTCTTACCCGCTATCGAAGTCCCATGGCATCCTCAGGAAGCATCGGTGGAGCAAAGCAGGGCCAAGTCAACAGCCCACTAGATAACAAGCCAGCGGGAGAGAGTGCACCAACTGTTCTTCGTTTCCATGCCTCCACCTCTGTGAGCCTTCATTGCCAATCCACTTCCTTTTTTTTTACCAAACTCATATATTTATATAATATTCATTTACGCATGATCATTTTATCCATATTTATTTACTTTTAATTCATTTACTATTTACTTTTTCTTTTAAACATGTTATGTAGTGTTTCCATAACCTGTACCTGTACACACAGGAGTTATGTGTGGGACTCATTCTGGGATGGGAGCAGTTGTCAAGTGACCAGCAGAGACTCCGGGAAGTTGGTGGCCCTTTTTACCAGTTAACTTGGGAAAGAGCCGGGCTAGATCTTTCCCCAGCTTCCAGTTTTAATACTTAGCTATGCTAACTGGCTGCTGGCTCCCGCTTATTCAGCGCAATAAAATGGATGTAGTCACCATGACATTACACGTTGGTCTGTAAAGCTTTGAGTTTGGAATTTTCGCCAGCGACATATTGGTTTTGTACCCAAAGTGAAAAGGGGGGACAACCGAACATTGAATAACACAGCGAAGGGATTCAAATCGCAAGAAAAAAAAACAGTTTTCTAATTAGATGTATGATCGCCACTGCAGCACAGTTTGCTTCATCACCTATTTCATACTCTTTGACTCTTAAGTGATCATTGTTTACTAAATGGAGATGATGTTGTTCTGAAGACAACTGAGACAATATGCAAATGTCTCCTTGCGTAATCAATCATTTCTCATAGACGTCCATACAATCTGACATATCTTTGCATCTTTGCCACGTGCTGGCAATTAGAATTCCGGTTTAACCCACTACAGCATTGGCTTCACTTTTCAGACCTGGCGGTTGCTGTGCGGTCCGGCGAGATATTTATTGTTCAGATATGGGAATGGTATTGTTGTTCTCATCTAACTCTTGACCATATCAATACCATGGGAATGGTATTGTCAGAAAACTCATCAAATGTATATCCAGAAGTGTCAAGCTATTTTAAACAAGCTATTTTTAGTCCTTTAGTAGTCGAATAAATTGAATAAATGACCAATTATTCCCATTTAAAAGAAAATAATTCATAGATATAATGCTTTCATTTAAGTAATGGAGAAACTTACTGGGCAGGAATAGACCTGTTGGTTAAATATTAGGTCAAAGTAAGGAGGCATGGAGCATCAGACCGCACAAAGCAGCTAATCTGTTTTGATGTCAGAGCGCTTCCCATTGGTCTGTGCCTTGTGTGGTGCTATTGTCCTTGGATGATAGCTAGACCTCCCAGATAACTCATTTTAAAGATTCCAATACAGACTCATTGAATGTGTGAAACGATTTGTCCTACATGTGTATCTAAACACCACAGGGGCTCCATGATGTAATCCAGTTTTTACCTCTCCCAGGAGTCCTAGCAGCACAGCGTAAACTCTGTCCTAGTTCAGTACCTCCCAGAAGGTTGGTGTGAAGAGGAAAAATGACGCATACTAAGTATGAATCACACATGACCCACCTAAAGGACATATTTTCATAATCAGACCCAGTCCTCTGCTGAGTTAAATCACCATTTAAACTTGGGTAGCTGGATTATTTGTTCAAAGTTGGCCACTGCACTTTACAGTGACGGCCAAAAAAAGACCCCGGACAGCCAGCCTGGTTGAACAGAGCTGTATTGAGCATTTCAAAATAAGTCGGCCGTTTCCTCCCCGGCCCGATGACTCGGTTTGTGATTTTTTTCAATTACAGAGTTTACCTTTCACATGATTTCAACACTGATGTGAAATTAACTCAACAGTTCCCCAACACACACATTACATTGTGTCCAACACAACCGCAATTTTAACGACACAGTAATACATATGGGCAGACACACACACACACTATGTGGCATGGATTTGTTTACCCAGCTCGGTCAAGACCAGCGTACGGTCCTGGTCCCCTTCCCCATTTGATGTGTGAAAAGTGGAAGGAAATCAAAGCCATTTCCTCCATTCTGTGGGTTGTGGTTCCCTGGAGTGGGAGAGGGGGGGGGGCGCCAGACTGGCAGTAAAGTGTCGTTGAGGCCGCAGAGTCTGGGAAGTCTGTGCAGCGGCATGTGGTGCCAAAAACAACAGAGGAAACTGTTGCTCAAAGGCACCAACCGCAGGTAGAGGAAAAGGGATTCAAGCATAGCTTCCCTAAGTGTGACCAGAAAGCCTGTTCTCTCCCTCTTACCTAACTTGTTCAATTGCTTGTTTAACTGAGTCACTAAACCACTCACATTCAGTCCCTCACCTCAGGAGATGAGAAAAGTTTTGTTCTCTAAACTCTTGAATTGTTGAACAAGTTTTACATTGTGGAGAGTTTCCCTGTGATAACTAGACGTGATGCTTTTCTTTTCTCATTTAAATGCTAATAACTTTGAGGACATCCTCACGGAGTGTGTTCGGAGCGAAGCTTTGCTGCTATCTGGTCACAGCACAAGGTGAGGACCCGCCGGCTCAATTTGAAGTACTACTGAGTCCTGTTGTTGGCGCAACAATGCAGTCCGAGCTTCATCTGAAGGCTTTTCGCCGCTACTCATGCACGTTTGTGCGTGAGAGAGTATCCGCAGACATAATGCTATCAGCAATCAGATTTGGATGCAGATGGCAATGAGGTAGTTGTTGCCAATGTGAAAACAAAGAGAGAATTCTGATTATATTAAATTCACTTCTTTTGAAATAGGATATAGAGGTCATTGCTACAAACAACGGCTCACGATGTGATCCAGAAGGCATTACTTTGTGGGGGCATTGAAATGGCACGAGTTTAAAGGGACGAGTACTTACTTTTCAATGAGTAATCTGTATTGAGTAATTGACTTGCTTACTGGTCGTGACACAAATCTCAACAGGACTAAGAAGATTGGATGATGAAAAAGTTGGGAAAAAGTGCTGCATCTCATCACCGCATTTATCACCCCAACAGTTGAAGACAGAAGCAGAACTTTGCACGCTTCAACACAAAGCAGGATCGAGAAGCAGCCTCCACGCACCGGAGAGTCCCATCTCTCCACACACATTCAAAGTGGGATTGCGTTACGGATAATCTTTGGAGCTGTGCAAGAATCACAAATTCTGACACAACACCTGGCATCTGTTCATGCCCTGCAGACAGAGCCCCACAGAAAGCACTGTTCACACCTCAGCTGGAATGCAGGCTCTTCTGCGGAGCATTAAAACCACATCCTTCACCGGTTGGAGCAGCTTGGAATTGTGCACTGGCAAGATTTTATCACAAATATTACAGTTGAGCTCCACTTAGGTCCTTGTGGGTAATGACAACTCACCTTGCAGTCCCATCGAGCAGAAAAGATCGAGCGTAGGCAATCAGGGCTGACAGCTGCCTTTGTGTTACTTTCATTAAACCGGAGCAGATGAGTGATGTGTAGCTTTGCAAAAGCTGAAGGGCTCGCTTCTTGCCAAATTTGCCGTGTCCTTTCTGAATAGATAACTTGTCCAGAAGAGGAAGTCTGCTTGGACACATCAAACTGATACTCTCCTATTTGACCTCTGCCAAGTCCCTTTAAAAACCGAACTGTCGTGCGGGACCACATTGCAGAGTGAAAGCTGCGGTTCCATCGCTGTGACTTGGAAGGAAAGTTGAGCAGGACAACAAGCCAAACACCTCGTAGACTTTCCCTCCAACTCCCAGACGGGCTTCACGGTGAATCGGGCGCTTGGCCATTTAGAGCTCCAGACTGGTTGAGAGGCAGACAATGCAGGTGGGAAAGGACGCTGAATGGAATGTGATTAAACACGTAGAAATATGTTTAATTTTCTCAATGCTCTTTAGAAAATCTTCACCGGCGGCTTTGAAGCGGCCAATCAGTGTTTGAATAGGAGAGCAAATTAAGCATTTTAATCGACTTTTCCCTGTGGCATTAAAAAGAATGACACTGTCTGACATTTTTTTTTCAAATCAATGGGTACATAGCCAAGATAAGACTTTTCATTTTTGATAAGGTGGAGCCAGTCATCGTTACATTGTCTGTGCTCTGAGTGGCCAAAAGGGACCAAAGAGGTCAAATACCCACTGGAGAAAATGAATGTAACGTTGTAATAAACTTGTTTCGATGAAACTTTTAATGTTATGTTATCATTTGTATGATACACACCTTTGAAAGTCTGGTAGTTAAAAGCGAACTTGTTGTTTGAGAGGAAAATACTCTCTCTTTAAGCCAAACCCTGCACCTCATGTGTGGGTGGCAGATGGTGGCTCGCTGGTTGTCACAGAAGATGGAAGATGGAAATACAGGCGACTGATTCGAAGCAAGGAATCGCCCGCTTTGTGAAAGACACACTATAGTAGCAGCTGCAGAAGGGATAGACCCGTATGTGCATCACACAGCAACTGTTTTTTCTCATATCACTTTTGAAGCATAAACTGATCATTTATATACACAACAATAATAAGGCAGATAACTGATGTTATATGTGATATACGTGTGAACTTATTCCCATATATGTTAACACCCATGACCCATTCAATCCGCTAGATCTGTTCTTAAATCACCATTAGCTGAATTACCATGTGTAATTCGTCGTGGCGCAGGGGGTAGAGAGGGTGCGCTGAGAACCACAAGGTTGGTGGTTTGAATCCCGGCTGCCCCATGTCCCTGACACATAACACATAACCCCTAAGCGCTCCCCCGGGAAAGAGCCGTGGGTTAGAAATGTAATGTAAGTCGCTTTGGACAAAAGCGTCAGCTAAATGACCTGTAATGTAATTTAATGTAATGTAATTTTCATGATGATCACCTGTTTCAGACTCTTTCAGATGAAGCCATGATGTCATCATCATCAGATTTGAGAAGGAGTCCGACCAGTTCCTCAAACCAGTCATTAAGTATGAAAGCATTCACATTTTTTAATATTTCCATCTGGGAAGTGAATTATGTAACGTCCTCCTCAGTTTGCCTTTTAAATCAGAATTTAGACAAAGTCCTGTTGTAAAACTACTGCTTCTGTCCAGCAAACCTCATTAACAACCTGAATCTGAAGATGGGATTTAAAAATGTACTCATTTGCGTATTATTTATCATAAGTCGACATTTTTATTAGGATTGGCACTCACAATAATAATGTTTGTTTTTCTTATTTCACAAACACTATAATTCAGTTATAATTCAGGATTGTTTTGTGGAATTGTGGAAATTTCCTTGGTTAGAGAATTAGACCTTATTTCATGAAGACGGCTGCAGGTACAATGATGTAATAATTAGATATTACATTTATAACTGCACCATTGCCAAATACCAATGAGGTTTTCACCTACTAAGATCTAAAAAAAGAAAAGAAAATGTCTCCTAAACAAACAAAGGACGCGGTGTAGAAAGTCGTCCCAACATTCTGCGACCATTGATGCAACAGCAGACATCCTCCGGTGCGCGGATGTGCTTCTCCTCCTTGAATCGCGTCTCCTCCCGGCGGGCTGATGGGCGGCTCGGCTCGCCGCTGCCCGCCCCCTGGGTGTGTTTAAGGGAACGGGCCCGTGCATCCACCTGCTCGCGCGCTGCCTCCTCCGCGCAGTCAGCGGCGGCCAACTTTCCAGAGGAGCACGCGCCGCGCGCCTGGACGGGGACTTTGTTTCTAACAGCTTTTCTTTTTTCATTCCCACCGTCACGAGATGTTGATTGTGCTCGTGCGACGACGATATAACCTCGCCTCGCGGTGTCGCGCACGACAGAGAAAGCTTTCTCTCTCTCTTTCTCTGTGAATTGTGTCATTGTGCCCTGACAAAGTCCGGGGCCACGCAGCGCGCACAGGTACAGCGCGCGCCCCCGAGCTCCGGCGCAGCGGCGGCGGGATTTTCTGTTCTTATTATTGATTTCAACTTGGAGAGCAAAGTGAGCGATCCTTTGGGATCGGTTCTGTTTTGACTTGGTTGGATCTGAAGTTATATTCCGGGAGCTGTAAAAACAAGGTAAGCCTGCTTGTGCTGCTGTTTGCGTATCATTTCCTATTTATTCCTATTGAAGCTTTACCGATAGATATAAACAATCATATATATATATATATATATATATATATATATATATATATATATATATATATATATATATATATATATATATATATATATATATATATATATATATATAATATGATTTGCAGCATGCTGCAGTTGCTGTTTTCTCTGATGAAAATGTGAACAGAAGTGGCTAATGAACCGGTTTGATGGATCCCAGCCTTGATTCTTACATGAATCCTTGTTACTATTGAATTGCTCAGTTTACAGCGCGCTGTAATACCACAACAGATTGTCGTCCAAGACACATCACAGTCTACATCATTCAGCAACATTCTGGGATGCAAAGATTTTTTTTATTCTGTCCTATTGTTGTGATTTATGGTACATGATCTGTGTTTTTGTAAGCTAATATTTATTGTGCTGCGTATTAACTTGTGGTCTTTCACTAGAAGTTAAGTAGTGATGACCAATAACATTTAGATGGATTAGTGGAGGGTTTGCGCTGCTGTGAAGCAGTTTGGACTACTGTGATGTAATGATTCTTTTGCCAAATTCAATTTTAGATTCATTTTAACGGCTCAAAATGACGGGCGACATGTTTAATGTGAGTGGACTCAGTGTCTCTCCGTCTCTCAGTGTTTGATTTCATATGCACGTGTCAATGGCTTGGCCTCTGTCTCAGAATAAACAGCTGGATGGTTAACAAATTGTCAGTAAACAGCCACGGTTTAAACAGCTGGCTGATGCTCATCAATCCGCCTCAGCCGACCAGTCTGAGGACTCTGGGTTCTGTTCACGTCTCCAAAAGGTGTGCTTGGGATGGAGACCCGTTTCCAATTGTTCTGGATTTGTTTTTAGAACATGCTGAGAACAGCGTTGTGTCCAATCGGTGAGGTCAGCTCGCTACTTTTGGGGGAATAGAATTTATCAAAAAAATATAATTGTGGCAACATGGTGGAGATGATTAAAGGGACCAGGAGTGGATTTGAGGGAGGGGGGGGGGCTGTTAAGTCTTTTGGGAAGATTTGTGTGGATCATTGTGGCTGCTCCCTCGCGTCTATCATTCATTAACTGGGGACCTCATTGATGACCCCCGCTGCATTGTTTGGCTCCAACGATAACAGTTTAACAAGTCTTCCAGTCATCATTTGTAACCACCTTTAGCAGTGAAGTTAATATTTTATTTTAGAATGTATGGAACTTTCCTCTTGCCCCGTCTCTAGTAAGTATGAGGTCGCTGTTAGGTGATCATCACACACGTATGACGTAGGAGGTGGAGAGGAGCAGAAAAAGAAACGCTTCTCTTACTGGAGTCAGCGTGCCCTTTCCATCACTTTGTCTCACTCAAACTGAAAAAAGAAAAGGAGCATAATTATTCCCAAATGGAAGTACGTGCACATCTCTCAAAGCTCGGCCCGTCGCCAATTGTTTTTTTTGTGAAGCTCCCAGAAATCTGGGTGTAATCCCCGCACCTCAGTGCTGAATCACCAGAACTCAGAGGGATCATGGGGCCCCTGGGAGCCATGTATTTGACAGGTCACATAAATAAATAAACAACACATCGTTGCAAATCCTTTTTCTGTTTTTTGTAGCTTAGAGTTGAGAACACATCTTCTCTTCTCACGTGTTTCTTTTTGTCCCTGCAGAGATTTAAAGAAATAAAAGAAACTATTAACCGCTCTTGGCGTGCCGCTGGAGGTTGCTCGACCATGCAGCTGGACGGTCTGTGGACGGTCCATGTCCTCCTGGCACTGTCCGGCCTCGCTCTCGGGAACCAATTGAGCGTTGACCCGTTGGCCGCGCCTCGCGTCTTCATCTCCTTCAAAGGTAGGAACCCGAGCCTGCTCTCTTATTCCCACCTGCTCCGACGCTTGTAATCCTGGGCCCGTTAATGAAACTCTGCTGTGCGTTTGCCCGTCATGTTACTTCAGACTTGTGGCTTTGGTGCTGAGACTTTTTTCTTGCAGAGGAGGAACTCGCAGCATCACCAGGCTCTCGCCGCAAACAAATCACGCAATTCCCATTTTCTGCCCCTTTCCTGATGCCTCCAGGCAGCGTAATAACCACCAGATGCTTCCAGCTTATATTGTACAAACAATAAAAAAATGCAAACAGCGTTCGCACATATTGAAGTTATCTTGTTCGCACTCCATTTGAAACAATGTACATGATTATTGTTTTTGTCGATCAAAAGCGGCGTCTTTATCTTCAATCATCTTTATTGTGGATCCCTAAATTGGAGCCACAAAGGGAAGAGGGATAATAAGGACTGTGTAATAACTCTGTCGTCTATTATGTGATTATTCCCCCATGCGAAGGCAGACGTGTGTTCTAGTGGCTTGTGTTTGTGCGTTCCGATAGCCGCACAGATTGCGAGAGACGAGTTGCTGGGCTTCCAGGGAGGTGGGGGGCACAGAGTGAGAGGGCCGTATTATCCAGAGCAAATTGCCAGGATCAGCCAAGCAGAGCGCCGTCCCCGAGGCCTGTCCTGCTCGGAGATCAGGCCTTTTTGATTAGCATCCAGAGAGAAGTCGAGGGCGGGCAGGCAGGAGACCAGCAGCGCCCCTGTTTGGGTTGCTTTCCATCTCCCGCTGCTCCCCAGTGCAAGTTGACTTAATTAAGAGGACTGGCACCGTTCATTGTCCAAGGCGTTTTCCTGCTTTAATCAAGTGGGATTTAACACATCAGTGAACCCACATCCACAGCTCAGCAGTTTCTTTTTCATTTTTTCATCTTCCAAACATTTTTCTTCGCCAGTCCTCTACAGAAACGCTGTGTTGTGTTCACAGAGCGCTGCTGTTTCATTTTCTGTGAGCAGGAGATTCTCTGAGAGCTGCTTTTGCATTGCTGCATCTTTTGGATGGCTGAACTCACCAGAAATATATCTGAAAGCAGCAGACTTCAGCCGCTGTTCTTTGGCTGACAAGTAAAGTGGGGAAAAAAGAGATCGGCTCTCCTGCTTACCTGTGTGTGTGTGTGTGTGTGTGTGTGTGTGTGTGTGTGTGTGTTTGCCTCTCCAGTCAATATGAATTTCACAGTCTAGTGCTGCTGCCTCTCAGAGGAATTCACCCCCCTTCTCCATTCAATATTATGACTCTCCTTCCCTTAATTGCTTTTTGAGAGGCCCGTGTAGTCCTTACGTTGGCAAGCCTGCTGCACTTCCCCTGATGCACCATGATGTGTTACGTTTTTGCTTGAGCTGTTTTGGATTGCGGATCGTCTCCGAGCAGCAACTTCAGCGGAACTCAGGTTTGACGAAAAACACATTTTTTTTTAATAAGGAAAATGATGAATAAATGGACTCATGGACCATCATGGCAGCAAGTTACGCTGGGAAGGAAAAACAAAATTGCTGCCATAAAGCCAAACGTTTCTCTCAGCGTCGAGCTCAACACGCTCCGAACTGACTAACTCGGTAGCAGAGGAGTGAGGTTGAGAACCTGCATCTGGGAGGCCCTCACTTCCCTTTTAAAGCCAGAAGAGTAAATCATGGGACCTAATTGCTTTACTTTGGCTTCATGCAGAGTGCACAGGTTTTATGACGGGAGAACAGTACCTTCTGTGATAATGTTCCAAAGTGTTCAGAGGATGTGAGGGGAAAATACGTATACACATTTCAATAAGATTAGAGTTGGGAGAGTCTGAGGGATGAACCGTGGAAGTAGACTTGGTTCGGGCTTATCACATTTTCCAGTAAGCTGAGTTTGCAAAAGAAGAAATATCTTTATTCTGACAGCAAAGACATTAGATGAATAAATGTCTCCTCTGACTATTGATGGAATGAGGAGAGGGAGCAAAGCAAATCCGCCGTAGATAATAAGTTGATATTTTAAGTTTCGTTGAGACAAGACGGCTGTCGCCAAACCCCCCCAGTAGAGGAGTCGTATCAAATGGTCGAGCTGGAACTGCTGGGAATCTGCTTTCTTGGAATCAAGTCCACAACCATGACAACTTTCTCTTTCTCTTTCTTGAACGTATTCAATGTCCCTATGAACTAAAGATGCATTGTATTATTTACAAACCCGCTAATTATTTAAACCAAAAACGGTTCAAATACTTTTCCGTCTCTGACTGCAGGAGGGAAGCTGTGGAAAAAAATAAAGACTTGAATTAACATGTAAAATGGTTGTTTGAGAGCATTGCCTCTCCGTGAGGCTCCTACAGCCTAGTTTATGCTTCTGCGTTTTCAGAGCGACGGAGACGCAAGCCCCCCTTGCGTGTCCCTTGCGTGTCCCTTGCGTGTCCCTTGCGTGTCCCTTGCGTCGCTTTTCACACCTCCTTGCGTGCGTCGAAAGCGACGCAGCCTCCCGCAGAGCACCAGGCTGCGATTGGTCCGCTGACTACGTCCTTTACGGAGTCTCACATTTCCGCTTTCATAGCCCGATACCGGCATTATTAAAACGAAGAATGTTTATAACCGAACGGATCAGATGCGTTAATATGATCGCTTCTACAAGCCGTCATTGGCGGGTTTAGAAGCGGGTTGGATTCACGGAGTGAGATCGCTGCAAACGCCGGTTTGCCGGTCGAGAGGAACAAAGTTGTGGAGGAAAATACGGGACAAATGTGTCGGCGATGAAAAGCGGCAGTGTGGATGCACGAGGCAATAAAGTCTATGATAAATAAATAAACAAATAAATAAATAGACGTGACTCTCTAGGTCGTCTTCAACAAAACGCGTCACTCCGCCTGTTGTTCTGGAGGTGAATCGCTCTGCAACACATTAAGAAAATCCCAATCTAAATCCACGCTTATGGCTCTGCTATTTCCGGCCCAATACCACACACAACCCTCTGCCTCATCTGGGACCCCAATCCCTCACAAAGCACAATCTTACTACAGTCCATTTAAAATCAAATCAAGTCGCTGCCCCAGCTTGATGTGCAATTGTTTACATGGACGGGCCAGCTTGAAACTGGAGGCCTCTGGTGACGTGTTGGAGCTCTTTAAACATCTCAGCCTGCTTTGATAAACACACAGCAGGTAAACATTGGTTCAGAATACAGAGGCACACCGTCAAGAATCCCCACCACTGTACATTTTCACTTTCACAAGCCACGCAGACGTCATCTATGGCTGAGGGCGGAGCCACAAAGGCTGTGTGAAAATGAACACAGTGCCCCCGTCGCCCTTTACTCACTCGGTGTTAATAATATTTGAAACGGCTGCTTTGACAACTACGGCAATGGAATTATGTTCAGTCAGTACAAAGGAAGGCTCCTTTAAATGCCACAACATCATACGGATTACAGCTCGCTCCCGCCCCTCCTCCCCACTACGTATTGGGCCAAATCCACTCCGACGACCCCAGAATGTGGGTCAACTTTGCCATGATACCACACAAGCTCTGGAGAAAGGAAAAGCAGCTCTGGGCCGACATTATTCCAGATATTTCTCATATACACACCCTCCTAACAGCAGTCTCCTATTTTTACTCCTCAGCAAAGTCTTTAGTCTATATCGGGGGTGTGCGTTTGTGGTGGGTGGCAGGCTAGAGGGTCAGAAACTCTCCGTGGGGTTAAATGCCAGACATTCTGTTATGTGTTCGCCCTTGTTATAGAGCACTTCTGGGTTTTTTCACTTTCACTGCCAAGGAATAACAACAGACGAGGTTTAACTCTGAGCTACAAATCCGCTTAGAAGTGAAGTAGTTGTTTTGAGTAGTCAACAGTTCGCTATCAGTTCATCTCTGGGCTTGGCCCATCTCGGCCGTCCTGTCACTTATGCGAGTAAATGTTTAATCTGTTATTACCGTCGTTCACTCAATACATTCCAATGGCCACTCTCTTCTCGGCGCTCCACAGGTACACATCAGTGGTAAGAGGGCTCTTACAGCGCTGACCTGATTGACTGGTTGGTTCACTAAATATTGCCTGAGCAACTACTACATGGTTTCCTTCTTTTGCATCCAGTTCAATTTAGCAGGTCTATAAATGCAACGCAATCATCACTGATAACTTTCACCGTCTAATTTGCAGAATACCTCAAGCTTACCCGCACCCTGACTTTATTACTGCTGGCCAACCACAAGTAGAAGCCGTGAAACCACTGCTCCTGTAGTCTGGTACCAGCGTTGATGTTCAACTGTGATCTCTGATTACTGTTTGGGAAGTCTGAGTCCACATATCCCCACGGCAGCAAAGTAATGACTGACAAAGCTTTGAAAACCTCTATTGCCCTGGCCAGGTCCCAGACCTCAGCTTCCCTCCTCCGCAGCTAAGCCAGGTTATATTTAGTGTAAAACTCTCCTCTCCCTCAGCAGGCACACAGTTGTCATTAGCAGCACCGTGGTTAACCATTGAACACAACCGGCAGGGTGGTGAAGGCGGCTTGGTCCTGCACAACTTCTGATCCAGCTGTCATGAGTGTCACTTCATTGGTAAACTCTGACTGGCTGGGAGCCATCCGTAATTGTGTAAAACATTTGAAATATGCCAGCGAAGCTAAAGGACGCTGCAGGGTTTGGTCTGAGATCCAGGAACAGTGTTGATCCTTCACTGTTGTGCACATGACTTAAGACCACAGCACCACTCCAAACTATGAGGGAGGGAAGTTGTGTCACATGCGAATCAGTGTGTAGCAATGTCCGACTCATGCTGCGTGCCTTCATTTACGTTATTTAATGACTGTAGCCCTGAGCGCATTGGTGTTTATCTCAAACTGTCAACTCATTGCATTTGAATCAAAATCATAAAACTATCATGCTAAAATAATTGTTGGTCCAAATCGTCCAAACTCAGTTCATGGATCAGGGTGTACTCAGATAGACAAGGTTAAATGTTTACATTATTTTCTGATTGAGGTTGACTGGTCAGGAATCAGAGATTGATTAGCTATTAACCTTTAAGTGCTTTTATATAAACTATATATCCTATTGGACTGATGGGACCATGATGCATTTTACTTATGGGTTCATTTCTCCATTGTTTGTCTTGGACGACAGCTGGAGAATAAATGAGCAACGGAAACCTATTTGAATGCAATTTCAATTTGAACTTCATACACCTCTGCCACTCATTGCATTTATTACTTTTAAAGAAACCAAACTAGGTGACATAGCAATTAATCAAAATCAGAGTTTTGCATTTAATTCAAGCATGTTTAAGACAAAACTATATTTTAAAATATTTACATTTGGATGTGGCACGAATTTATCTCTAAAAAGCTTTGCAATCCCCCGTTAAGAGTCCTGATCTGTCATCCTTTCTATCGATATTACAGAAGGTGGCGCTTCTCATCCCTCTCCCTGTCAGGTTTATGCGTGGGACGGACGTGTGATATTCCTCAAAAGCGACGAGCCTGTTAGCACCTATCAGCACATTGTCTCTGGATCCATCAGTAATCGGCTGCCAGGTTCCCTATGCAAAAGAAACCAGGGTCACAGTGTCATCGCGTTGCTGTGTCAGACAACCATCAGCGCTGTCTGCGCCTCCCACCTGGCACCGATGGAATATCTGTGTTATTCTCTCCTTCCCATAGTGGTTAAACGAACACACAACCCTTTCTTTATGAAGGCTGATGAATCGAGCCATTGTGCTTCCGTGTTATAGAATAGCTCAACTTGCCACCTCGCTCAACCTGATTCTCAGGCCATATGGCCATGGGGTTGTAAAGTGTATTGCAGGCAGTTTGGGTGGTCCTAATGTTTGATACAAAAAAGAAATCGAAACAGTGATTTTCTTCTTGTTCCTCAACATCCGTCCAATGGGTGCTGGATGTATTGTATCTGTTAGCAGGTAACAAGGCCCCTAACCCTTATACGGCAGGACATTTTTGTGGCCAAAGGGGAACTAAAGGTGACAGAGTGGCAACAAAATAGAGCGAATCATCTTTATTTGCTCGGTTAGATACGACTCTCTTCCCTCTCCGGCTTATCGCTCTTCCCCCTGGCATGGGGACAGAGGTAAATGCACGGGGGCTTGTGGTGTTTTGGATTTTTTGGCATGAAAGGCCTGCTCTCTTTGAGCGTCTGCAGAAAGAGGGATATGTTGCGTTGAGAGCGGGTCGTTCCCCTCTTTGGTCAGGGATTCACCTGTGGAGCAACCCGTGCATCGGGTTACGAGTTCTGTCAGTGTCTGGCCTCCGGTGAAACCAAGATCGTCCCTTGATAAGACTGAGGTTCCAGTGTTGTCTGTCCGTCTTGGCTTTCAAAGGCGTGTTGTTGCATCTGGCCCACAGATCGCTTTCTCCCCTTCAATGCAACATCTCTTCCAATGTGTTTTCTTAGTCATGAAACTACAATTGTACCATTATTTTTATTTTTTACTAGCTTTACATGAAAGTGCCAAAGCTGCAGAATTTGAGCAACAATTACAAACACCAGAGCTGATCATAATGTCCGAGCAGTGAATTGGCAAACAAGTTGGAGCTGTAAATGATTCCGCATGCACCCAATGACGATATCTGGTCATTTTCACACTATGGTAGCTGAAGACCACGTCAGTTCCGTGCGATCAAACACATTTTTCTTCACTGATGTGGAGAAGAAAGTCGCTTGCCATCACACACACGCAACTATGCACTGTTCTTAGGCTCAGCATATTGCTCAACCTGTCCCTGGGACTTGGTATCTAGCACACCTGCCAAGCTTCAAGGTTGGTCCCTTCTTTTCTAGGTGGCATAATTCAGACTTCCTGTGGGATTTGATGTCTTTTCTCACTTGAGAAAACAGGGCGTTGGTGGCTACTGGATATACAGGTGGATATACAGGTTGAGGACTCAGACTTTGTCTGTGCACCTCCGCTGGGGCTCAACACTGTATATTCTTAGCGCTAGTGTTTCTCTTGTGGCAGATTAAGGTGTCAGGTAGAATAATGGTCCAGGCGGATTAGACACTTTTGTGGATCCAGCTCAAACCTGCACGCATTTTTGAAAAGGTTTACGCTTTAGAATGTGACCGACTGTGATGTCGTTTAGTGTTTTAGTGTTTCTTTATCGTCATGTTTGGATACAGGGGGTATTTTAGCACCATTTTACACCATTTATCCACTGAATGATAACTAAATAAAAGGAAATGAAAATGTGAACTCCTCCAGAACCAGCCAAACTGCCTTGTCTTTCACCTCTGCATATCTTCCCAGTTTCACCTCCCTCCACTGGCTCCACTGGCTGTCTGCAGCTAGCTCGTATCATATTCGAAGCCTAGAGTGGGCATACCAGTCTTTGAAAGGATATACACCCCCATACTTCCAACACACCGCTCCCTCCCTGCTCCACACAAGTATTAAGAGAAGGCCTGGTTTGCTCTTTGCTACAAAAAGCCTTTCAGGGGTTCTTGGTTCTCCGAATCACATTAACTGTTGGGCTCAAGTTAGTTGCTCTAGAAAGAGATTCTTACCGGGTTCTTGGATCTGTTCATCATGCATCTCACTCTTTTCTCTTTCTGGCCAATAAATAGGACTGTGAGTGATTAAAGCAGTGCTACAGGCATGTGAAGATCCCTGAAGACGTTAAGTTTATGGCAGTCTTTTTCACAAAGATCAAGTGGGGGGCCACGAGCCTGACTGAAGAGGTCAAGGCCGCTGCCCTCCCCTCTGATCTACAACCCCAACATAATTTCTCACTCTCTGTCAGTTAGGGATTGAGTGTCAGATGCGTCTCGCTGCCTCAGAGACTCTAGTCCTCGACTGTGACCTGTCTTCTTTGAGGTCTACAGTGACTACACCGTGACTGAGATGGTGCACTGTATCCTAACCCCTGAATGAGTGAAAATACCATTCGCTGATCAAGCACAAATGAGTGGCTTTGTATTTTGCAAGAACTGCTCAATGTGCTAAATGGACATATTTGCTCATACTGTGAATTGCATTCATCAGCAAAAACATTGTCAAATGTTTGTTTTCTATGATTTGAACACCTCACTTGAAAAATGATGTGTATAAAAGTGTTAATTCCATCATATCCATAGACAACTCTTTTGACCAAAATCTGTCAGAATAGAGGCCATGCTCTATGTGTATGATGTGAGTGGGTAACCTCTACAGTATTGCTGCAGTGATTAGGGTTACACATGCGATCAAAGGGTAAAACAGAGACTTATCAGGGCCAGACCTGGTGTCGTTTGGCTTTATGTTACAAGTTCAGAAAACTTGAACCAACATAATAAACATACAGAACCAGCGTCACACTTTAATCCCCCGCGATATTTATTAGACATCAAGCCACATGTTTTGTGGAGATGAATCTTTCAGTTTAAGTTTAGACTGGATGCTACATCGACCTTTGTTCACTAAAGTGTAAATTGCATTCAGCATTTCACCCAACTCTCTGATTCACATCCTTTCAGCATCTTCCCCACCTTCCCCACTTCCAAACTCTGCACATGGTCAGTGATGAGGTCATATATTATTCCACTTTTGTGGCGAAACGAAGCCGTTTGGAATACACACTGAAGACTTTAGCTCAGAAGAGCACTCAGTTATATCACAATGCAAGCACTTTAATGCCTTTGTAGTGGCTTGTTTTTGAAATGCTGATTTTGAGATTTCCCTATTGCTGCCTGTTGGTGGAGTAGGTGTTAATTGCAATGTGTGGGGATGGACTCTCATTTACATCCATTGAGACCAGGCCAGGGCGAGCGGTGACCCCCCGACAGGCGTTTTTTTGTCAACGACCCATCCTTTCAGGCCCCCCGCCGCCTCTTGATTGGTGGACGAAAGAAAAGGAGGAACCCTGGCAGGCAACTCTTGTTGTTGTTGTTGTTTGGCGTCGCCCACACACTCTTCCCCCTGTGAAGGTCCTGTGGCCGCAGGGGGGTTTGTGTAGGTTTGCCTCTCATTCACAGAAGTTCATTCGCATTCAGAGAGACCTGGGGGTGGGCGTCAAACTGGCATCGGGCCCTTCTTTTTGTCAATGAATGCGGTGCCCAGCATCCCGCAGGCCTTTCTCTATGCTGCCTATAGATTCTCAGTCCAGGTCTCAGGAGCACCACTGTGGAGCTGCAAAGGGAGGACAGCGGCCAAGAATGGAGGTGAAAAATGAGGTCCTCCCCTGCATGGAAAATAAGAGTCAAGAAGAGAATGTTTACATCCTCCACTGGCATGCTGCCAAACCAGTAGTGGCCGTGTGTTGCAATCTGAAAGCAGGAGGATTACCAGTATTAGGGGTACTGTTCGTGAAACGGTTTGGTAAATGCTAGGGTTACTTACTTTGTTCAATCACTCACCCGCCGTCTGATCTCTCAGCTTGTCTGAGCGGGACACACGCACTCTTGAGCTCCTCTCATTGTTTTGTAAATCTTCAGATGAGATGAATGCGCTAAGTCTGTGTTTGACTTATTAACTCAGTTGCTTGTTTTCCTTCAATGGGCGGGCTCAATGAATACTTTATTGCCACTTTACTGTCTGGATCTTAGTGGAGGTATTTAATTTTGCCCCCCGGGGACGTCCTGTGGCGTTTCCCAGAGTTTCGGAGCAGCCACTTTGCATTTCCTTTCTCCAAGAAGACAAACGGGTCCAGAGTCCAAGATGGACCACTTTGACAGAGGGAGGGTGATACAGAGAAAAGGGGGATGGAGAGAGGAAAGGATGCAGGCTTGGATTTCACACCTAAGTCTCTCCCTCCAAGTTTCGAATCGGTCCAAAGTCTCACTCACAGGCTGCAGTGCAGATCAGGTTCTACTCTATCTTGTATCTTGCACGGTGGAAAACAGCTCGGTCGCACGCTGAGAAGCAGAAAAGAAGTTTATTTCAAGGGCAGAAAGTCCTGTACACAGTTGGACTCACCCATATTCTGTCGCTTGACTGGAGTTCTACTGATGTGCAATCAGGCTGCCATCTGTACACTTTTCACCGCTGTGGTTGTCTTCCTGCAAGACATGTGATTACTGATGTCATCACACACCTTTGCAGTGTTTCCCTTCTTCTGCTCATAACTCTGTCAGACTGAGCTCAGTAATGCAGCTCACGTCTGTTGAGTGTTTACTATTTTAAAGGCCAGTAATTAGGCCGGTTAACCTTTTTTCCCTTTTCGCCTGTGGGCGACCACAGAAGGGTCCAAGGGGGTGCCAGTGGCCACCTGTGTTGCATGTTGGACCTCGTAGTGAGGGATGGCTTTTAAATGGAGGCCTCGCTGCTGAAAGAAATGGCCTAGTGAAACCAACCCAAGGGAATATTTAAAAGATCGGCAAAAGAGCAGTAATGAATGAGCAGCTCTTCCTGTTTTTCTAATAGTGGAAGCAGCATTGAGTAAAGATAACTAGTCGTGAGTAATTAGCTGTGGAGAGATAAATGGTGGTTATTGGTGAGATGCTGCACTTTCAATGACATGCTGTGGGGATAGAATGAACTGTGGAATTAAATCTTCGGTGACACCGTTGGGGCCGAAGGTTAGTCTTGTGTTTGTGTTTGTGAGTTAATCTCCAAGGCACCTCAGCACCATTGGCTCCCCGTAGCATGTGGGAAGAAATCCAGTGAATTGTATTACATTTGAGCTTGTTTTAAGTTCTGCTTTCCAAAATAAAGTATTGCAATAGAAAAAAGAATTCCGTTTGAGTTTTTTTCTGGGGCGGTTGCTCTCGTAGTTTAAATCGGGACACTTGTCGCGTGTGACGGCAAGTAATACTTATGGTTGTGGTTATCAGGAACAATGCTCTGTGGAGCAAGTTGTCCTCTCACCAGCCAGACGTTTTGCTTCAAGGGGACACATCTGCATTAAAAAAACGTACGTGGTTGAAAGGGAAAAAATAGTTTTTTGCTGGAGCAGCAGCACATGAAATCCCACTGAAATCAAACCAAAAAGGAGCATACGCCGTGTTCTCTTCTAAATGATGTGTTGTTTGAGTTGTGTAATATTAGCTAGCTATTTTCACCCTGTGAACAACATGAGAGGAAGAAAATCCTCCTCATAGATTGAAGTTGTGTCAAGTTCTAAAATAACTGGCAGACACCAGATTTGCTGATAGATGCAGCGACTCTTCTCACAACTGTGGCTGTTCACCTCGATTAACACGTCCTCCCGCTCCCTCCCTCTCTCTCTTAGCAACGTTCTTCTGCTGCATGGAAATGTTTGTCTCTTGAAATGTGGAGGACATTCACATTCATGAGCTAAACCAGGGGGAATGCTCTGATAAGAGCTGTCATAACCCATCACAATTGATGACACACCTGATCATTTACCTATCAAAGAGTTTCCTCTCCTTGTAATTATCCTTTCCAATATGTTGAATGTTGAATGCTTTCATGATTCCTAATGTCTGTGTATAAGCCTGCTGACAGTGGTTGGTGTGCATCACGTAAGCCTAACCCTGTGAAACATGGCTCTCAAAGCGAAACAAACCCATTTGATTAAAAGTTAAGAGTTCTAATGTATGTATTTTCTCTAATTTGGCAAACAATTCATTAAATCAAACGTTTGGATTGGAAGAGATAATTGCTATAAAGGGCTACTAAAGTGCTACTGCTAACTGCTCCATTTCACAGGAACCCAAAGCCGCAGCCTTGACACAGACTTCATCTTTCACAAGCTTGTTGGGAAATGAAAAGGCCTTGATGTTGAACGTGAAGAAATATTGTCTGAAGAAACGATTCCTTGCCGGTAATACATCGTTGTTAACCTCACTGGGCTGCGGAGTGAGCGGATATTTGTGACTTATCTCTCCTATATGTCAGGAAAATGGTGGCTATGAAAGCTCTACACTATCTTATGATGCAGAGTGTGGTTCAGACTAAGGTGGTGATATAATACATGTTCTTTAGTCAATGGAAAGCTTCTTTAAAGCATGTCTAATAACCTGTGTGTTTTGATGAAGAAAACAATTGTCTAACACTAAAATAATTCAAAGGTCACTCCAATGCAAATGAACACCAATTAATCTCTCACTGTTCCCAGTGGGGATGTAGTATGGTTAATCACACATTATTCCGAGACAGAGACATCATGAGGGCTTTGGAGGTGCTGTGAGAATTGTCTCGTTCACAGCTGAGTATTGGCTTCAGTGTTGATGCAGTGAGTGAGAATACATGAGTTTGGGAGCAGCCTAAAACAGGCTTTAGGTGCATCTTCCTTTCCAAAAGCAGGTTAACTAACAGAGAGGCCCCGTCATCATGATTTACATGCTGGGTGAGATAAAGCTCTGCTAGAAGAGTTGTTGATATTACGAGTGTAGATTACTGTCAAGACAGATGGAGCAATATTTCACAAATTGATAATACATGTGATTTGATAAATGCACATACTGACTTACGGTCACCCTTTCAATTTAACTTTAAGCCTGCTTATTGGACAAATGATGTAAAAATGATACATACAATGGTTCTCTGTGCATCAATGGGGCAAATGATCATTTGTCAGGATTTATGGTGCAGCTGCAATCCACGTTTACCTGTGGCGTTTACGTAACCGAGCCTACAGCCTCCTGAGAAATGTAGTTGGGAACTGAAGACAAAAAGGTTTTGTTTATCCTCAGTCATTTTCTCTGCACACCTTCTGGTAACCATTCTCTATTACCATCAGCCTCCCCCAGTCATCTGTATCATAATAAGTGGATGATTGAAATGCAGTTTAAAGTGAAAGGATGTAGTGGTGACTTTTTGCCGCAACACGATGCACCATCCTCCAGCTACCAACTGTGCATGCACGTAGTCCTGGATTATTCTCCCATTAATATTACCTGTTGCAACACACCCTAATTAACCCTTTTTTTACACCATGCTATTTTTGGTCTTAACACGTCTCCTAAAGGTGGGAGTCCTAAAGGTCCATCAAGGCAGAGCATTGCCTCAAACTGGGATGAAGTGGACATAACTGCAATTATCTCAGTTACACTTTTCTCCTACTGAACAAAAACAATGTTTGGGCCCAGGAGGCCTCCTCCCCACTGGCTTCTCGTCTCTACCATCTCGGAATTCACTCTGAACAAAAGCTGCATTTTAGCCCTTTTGCGATCCATACTTCCGACCTCTCCCGTAACTCATTACCCAATGCCAGAACTGCTCAAGAGGGGGGCTGCAGGGTCACAGAGTAGGATATCCTGCCTGTCAGTCAAATGCCAAGGCTGTCAGGTGTATCCCGCTGCAGCGGATTTAAACCCAAGTATGTGGGAAATGCTCATTAAAACTAGAAAAATGTAGGGAGGAGGAGGTTCTGATTTTTTTTCAAAAGCTCTGTGTATTTTCACAGCTGTCGAACTGTCTTTATATCTGCTGCCATGTGTGGATGTCACCTCAGGCACGACGGGTTTTCTCTGGGTTAATGAGGAAGAGGGATGGAGATGGGGGGACATAGGTGAGGTGTTGTGGAGAGGAGACGTGCTTGGCTATTCTTTTCTGGAAGTGTTTTCTTCATGTAGACCCACCGCTGACCCTTGCTGAGTCTTTTGGGATTACTATTGGGACTGTTGGATGAATGCAAATGGAACTTGACTGAATTAAGAGCTTCGGCACCAATTGTCCTCCCAGAGACTTTGGTGTGAGGTGAATGTGCCAGAAAATTAGGTAACCACAACAGAAGGCCCGGAGTCCGAAAAGTTCTACATACTGAGCGCACCAGATTGAAAGGCCACTCATTTTATAGATTACTGTTAGGCCAGTTTACTTTATTTGTACCTGTAGCTAGATTTTGTTTGCAGTCGAAGGCGAGGCATCCCTCTCTCAACACACACCAATCCCAATCCACACACAACAAGACAAACATGATAAAAGTACCACAGTCAACAAATAAGTAAAGTAAGTCAAATAAATACACAATCTATGTACTGTTGCTATAGTTTGGTCACCCGAATGATGGCTGTTGGGGCAAAGCTGTTTTAAAAGCGCTGTGTTCTAAACCTATATAACTCTATTTAGATGAAAAGAAACTGAAACTCACTGTGCAAAGTCAAAGTTCAGTTTTGAGTCAAGATTGCACACATGGACTACCACGACATCCGTCCAGTATTACAAATGTAGTGGAATACAGGACTCAAACTTTAAGTGAACACCACAATGACTCTTATGTACTCTTCTCAAAAGAACAGCCTTTTCCACGTCCTTTTGGTCTATGTCAAAGGGCTGATCGTCTTTGAGTTTCTAATTCAGTACCAGAATTACATTACTAAAACCAAAGGTATATGAATACAATTGAGGGCATCCAAATTGATTGCAGGGTCATCAATCGTAGTACAGTGAACTTTTTGCAGCATTTATACTTTTCATTTACTCTTCTCCTCCTGCCTGCCCCTCCCTTTTGCTCCCACTTGCTTCGTTCTGCTGTCATGCCCGCCTCAGAAGTTATAAATGACTTTGTATTTGTGAGCCTTTCATGGGTTTGTGTAGGGGAGTCCCTTTGTACGCTTCAAATGTTTAGGGTCAAAGCAAGGCTATCACACACCCAGAAGAATTATGGACGTGTGAAGTGCGAGTTTGTTGTTGCAATGATAAAAGGAAGACTCAGAGGGACGATATATCATACCACTCCAAAAAGCCAAAGAGCAGTGTGTACCTGTCAAATAAGGACGGAGTGTGTTCAGAAACTTACATAAAAGGAGTCTCTTTTTCACCTGGCTGCATTGCAACACTACTGGAAAGCTGCAGCACTGACCTCTAAGTGCACTCAAGTCTCCCGGAGAGATTGCAGCCTGTGACACACCATGATGCCGCTCCATTAGCTGAGATAAAGCAGGCAGGGATTGAGAAGCTCAGATCAATGAGTCATTATGGGGAGTGCAGAGCTCTGGACGCAAGCGCTGCCAGACCGGGGCGCCTACAGTCGTGGCTTAGCGTCAACGCAGCCCAACAATCCCTCAGCCGCTTCCCACCAACCTGCTGTGAGGCCATCCTGGAAGTCAAACCCAGGAGGATTTTCTCCGGATTAGTGGTTGATTCCATGTCAAATATGCTATCCAGGAATGATGTGACGGGGGCACCAACCTTTTCACCTGACACATTTCAGATTGCCACAGCAGCTTGTGAAGGTTTCACATCTTCACAAGATGTATTTTAAGTCAGGTTTTTAAGTCTAGCTTTCTGTGGAATGCGGGTGTTCTTTCATGTGAAGCCATATTCATTTTCTAATGAAGTGAACGGTGCTGATATTTAAGAAGTACTTTTACTGATAAAAGGTAAAAGGCAAGACAGAAAGTTGGTAGTTATCATTACAGACTGAGCATGATTACGCCAAAGTTGAACCAGAAAGTTTGCTGTAAACCATGAATGGAAAGTTAGGAATAAACATTTTAGTTTGGAAAACTATCAATAAAGATACAATCAAATAGTTGTAATGAATACATTATCCTATGATCTGTATAGTTTCTATATCTGCTTCTACCTCTGGCAACATTTGTGGTAATGAAAAGAATGTCAGAATAGATACGTCTCTGTTGGAACTCTCATGGGAGGCACTTTCACTAGCGATGTCGCCAAGACTATGGACAATGGTGGCTTGTTTACAGCGAACGTGCAAAGCCGACATCATCCTTGCACGCTGGTCTGTTGTGTTGCTCTTTAAAGATGCAGGAAACACTCGTATCAAGTGCATTTGTTTATTTTAGAAACACATGTGCCG
>NC_135705.1:21727007-21728453 GCF_964276395.1 Gasterosteus aculeatus
AGGGTTAGGGTTAGGGTTAGGGTTAGGGTTAGGGTTAGGGTTAGGGTTAGGGTTAGGGTTAGGGTTAGGGTTAGGGTTAGGGTTAGGGTTAGGGTTAGGGTTAGGGTTAGGGTTAGGGTTAGGGTTAGGGTTAGGGTTAGGGTTAGGGTTAGGGTTAGGGTTAGGGTTAGGGTTAGGGTTAGGGTTAGGGTTAGGGTTAGGGTTAGGGTTAGGGTTAGGGTTAGGGTTAGGGTTAGGGTTAGGGTTAGGGTTAGGGTTAGGGTTAGGGTTAGGGTTAGGGTTAGGGTTAGGGTTAGGGTTAGGGTTAGGGTTAGGGTTAGGGTTAGGGTTAGGGTTAGGGTTAGGGTTAGGGTTAGGGTTAGGGTTAGGGTTAGGGTTAGGGTTAGGGTTAGGGTTAGGGTTAGGGTTAGGGTTAGGGTTAGGGTTAGGGTTAGGGTTAGGGTTAGGGTTAGGGTTAGGGTTAGGGTTAGGGTTAGGGTTAGGGTTAGGGTTAGGGTTAGGGTTAGGGTTAGGGTTAGGGTTAGGGTTAGGGTTAGGGTTAGGGTTAGGGTTAGGGTTAGGGTTAGGGTTAGGGTTAGGGTTAGGGTTAGGGTTAGGGTTAGGGTTAGGGTTAGGGTTAGGGTTAGGGTTAGGGTTAGGGTTAGGGTTAGGGTTAGGGTTAGGGTTAGGGTTAGGGTTAGGGTTAGGGTTAGGGTTAGGGTTAGGGTTAGGGTTAGGGTTAGGGTTAGGGTTAGGGTTAGGGTTAGGGTTAGGGTTAGGGTTAGGGTTAGGGTTAGGGTTAGGGTTAGGGTTAGGGTTAGGGTTAGGGTTAGGGTTAGGGGTTAGGGTTAGGGTTAGGGTTAGGGTTAGGGTTAGGGTTAGGGTTAGGGTTAGGGTTAGGGTTAGGGTTAGGGTTAGGGTTAGGGTTAGGGTTAGGGTTAGGGTTAGGGTTAGGGTTAGGGTTAGGGTTAGGGTTAGGGTTAGGGTTAGGGTTAGGGTTAGGGTTAGGGTTAGGGTTAGGGTTAGGGTTAGGGTTAGGGTTAGGGGTTAGGGTTAGGGTTAGGGTTAGGGTTAGGGTTAGGGTTAGGGTTAGGGTTAGGGTTAGGGTTAGGTGTTAGGGTTAGGGTTTAGGGTTAGGGTTAGGGTTAGGGTTAGGGTTAGGGTTAGGGTTAGGGTTAGGGTTAGGGTTAGGGTTAGGGTTAGGGTTAGGGTTAGGGTTAGGTTAGGGTTAGGGTTAGGGTTTAGGGGTTAGGGTTAGGGTTAGGGTTAGGGTTAGGGTTAGGGTTAGGGTGGTTAGGGTTAGGGTTAGGGGTTAGGGTTAGGGTTAGGGTTAGGGTTAGGGTTAGGGTTAGGGTTAGGGTTAGGGTTAGGGTTAGGGTTAGGTTAGGGTTAGGGTTAGGGTTAGGGTTAGGGTTAGGGTTAGGGTTAGGGTTAGGGTTAGGGTTAGGTTAGGGTTAGTAGGGTTAG
>NC_135706.1:1265000-1340000 GCF_964276395.1 Gasterosteus aculeatus
CTAAATAGTTGTCTGCATCTGGCACCTGAAAGCTCCCGAGAGGTTGACCGGTGGTTTAGTTTTTTTGGCGTCTGTTTGATCCCAAAGTTAGGAAGGCGTACGACATCCTGGACGACAGTAATAACGGCAGAGCAGAGGTTTGAGTGGTCAGCTGCCCCATGATTCCATTAGGAGTCACTGATTCGTCCTTAATTGTCTTCATCACATGGCTCCTCTGGAGGAACCGACCGTGGGTTAAAGGCCGGCGGATGGTTGTTGGTGTAGATGAGATTTTACACTTCGTTGTGTTGCCTGTTTTCGTCGCCACTGTTGCTAAACAAAGTCGACGTACCTTCTCGTTAACCGGCTCTTCTCTCATTCTGTGTGTGCGTGTGCGCGTGCGTGCGTGCGTGCGCGCTGCCCGAGCCTGCTGATGGTAAGTCATCATATTGATTATGGCGACAGGCCTGGTTGTCATGGTAGCTACCTTTTGGGATGGTGTGCATCTCCAGCAGTTGAAAGCAGAGCGTTTAACAGCCTGTGTAGGTTGTGTTCTGCTTGACATGTGTCATCACAACACTGCTTCTGTGTGGCGGCAGCTAGCTGGTGTGATCTCAGTACTGGGCCGGTGGAATCGGCTGCTGTGGTTTGTTACCAAACTGATAAAAACCACATATAAGGACAAAAAGCCCAAACAGAAACTGTGTGAAGTTGGTCTTTGTGAGGCCTTCCTGGGACCAGCAGGCCGACAGCAGGGACAAGATGACGGAAGGAGCAGAGGAGAGACGGAGAAAGAGACCAAAACAGCCCCCTGTGCTCCTCTGCTGAGGGGAAATCCAAACACTGCAGGAATGTTATCATTGTATTGCATTAGCAGCATTCCCCAACTCATTTAATAGACTACAGGCCCCTCTGCTGCACGGAGCGCCTGTGTTTGTTTCACTTCTTGCGTGTGTGTGTGTGTGTGTTTCTTTCCCCCTACAAATCTATGCATATTTCCCTCAGCAATTAACCCTCAGAAAAGGTCTGTTCTAATCCTACTCCTTATGATAAAAATGAGTAGAGTCCCACAGTAATGTGCAGGAATGTAGGGGAGCAGACAGGATGTGCGTTTGCGTGGACGTGTTGTCTGGCTGGGAGCTCGCAGGGCTTCGTCACAGCCACTTGTGCAGCTCCTTTTTTGGCCAAACGTGAAGCCCGAGCCGGGGGAGGTTTGTCGTGGCAGTTCTGTTGTTGAGACGGGAGCTGAGGGTCACGGATTGCTGGTAAGGTGACAGGCTAACCGACAGGCTAACACTTAGCTCTGGGAATCCTCTCACATCCATCGCATGTATGGCCCATTGCGCACGAGCTCTTGCCGACCGTCCTCAGCCTGTTGGGGGGGAAAAAAAGATGCCAGATATGAAATGTGGAACTTTGGCTCCATTACATCGCTGTATATAATCAATGCTACGACGGCGCGGCGTAGCATGTGGTTGTTACACGGCTCACGGTGCCTTCTCACTAACACGCCACGCTCTTCTCTTTGCAGGTTGCGGTTGTGAAAGTGAGAAACACGGACAAGGTGTTCGCCATGAAGATCCTCAACAAGTGGGAGATGCTGAAGCGAGCCGAGGTGAGCGCCACTCACGGGCGCGAGCCAACAGCAGTGTTAAGGAAGGGGGGGGGGACCTGTAAAGAAAATGCAGTGTAAGGTTTATGATTAACCATCTGCAGTGGAGTCGGACCTCCATCGCTAACCGCTTCCAGAACATGTTGCTACACGCTGACGCTGCATGTTCTGCTCATCGACCTCTTCCTGACGGCCTGACGTCTGACATTCCTGTTGCTCCCCCGAGTCTTTCAATCCTCGGGCCACTGTGTGTGTGTATGTGTGTGTGTGTGTGTGTGTGTGTGTGTGTGTGTTACACACTAGTAGTGCCTGTAGCTCCAGGGACAAGTCAGGTTTATGTCCTAAGCTGCTGGTAGTAGTCTGTCGGCTGCGAGCGGCACGTGTTTGTGTATGCTGGGGGGGGGGGGGGCAACTGCAATTTTTCAGGGGGCAATTTCAGGCGCTGCTACTTACCTAAAGAGGTTATAGGGAGAGAACATGTGTGAAGGAGCTGAGGAGCACTGGGGGGGGTCAGTATGATGTTTAATCTCAGCGGTGTCGTGTTTGCTGCTGCTTTCCCCAGACGGCGTGTTTCCGGGAGGAGCGGGACGTGTTGGTAAACGGGGACTGCCAGTGGATCACCACCCTGCACTACGCCTTCCAGGACGACAATAATCTGGTGCAGAACCTCCTCCTTCCTCCTGCTCTCTGAACACGTGTGTCCTCATAAGCAGCAGCACACAAGCGCATTCCCCAAAGTCCCCACTGCCAGGTCTCCACCCTTTCTCTGTGAACTTTGAACCTTTACTCATCCACGACCCCCCCGCCCAGCTTCACAAACGTCAACACGTTCGTTCTAAGTTACAACCGCCTGTTGATTAACAGAACCACCTCTGCGTGACGGCAGCGTTCACTTCCCACCGCATCCCACAACATGGAATGGATCCACTTCTAAAAGAACATTTCAATAAAAGACCAAGAGAATGACTTTGTTCTGCCTCTCTCTCATTGGCTGCTGGAGGCCGACGATCGAACCCGACCCGCCCATCCTCTCTCTCTCTCTCGCTCTCTCTCTCTCTGTGTCTGTTTGAGAGCCCGGTTTAAATTCCACGACTGCTTATCATTCCAATTTCCACAATCTCATAACAAAAGCTTCCCCTGGACTCTCCCCAAAGGCGTAAAAAAGAAACGCCACTGCCTGTGCAGCTCTCTCTATTTAGAGTGTTTCTGTAAGAAAAACCGACAGACCTTTTCTTTGTGTGTGTGAGATACCGTTTTCCTCATGAGTCCTCTCACTGCTTCACGCTATGCTGACCTTTGACCTGAGTATTCTGCTCTCTACATGGGCTCATTTGTATTCAGGTGCATTTATGTCTCAGTAGCCGTGTTTTATGCTTCAGGAAAGTTGTTTGATAAATCTGAGCCGTGATGCTGCCTCTGCCAAATAAACTGATCTCACCCGGCTGATCAGCGCAAGGATGCCCGTCCTTGCCTCCAGGCGACATTAAACATGGTCAACGCCGTAGAACTTCTGTCACCGATGCTGAGATGAGGCTGGTGACTTAACAAGGCTAACTGTCCCCCTGTCGGCTCTCTCCTGGTGTCTCTAGTACCTGGTCATGGACTACTACGTGGGCGGGGATCTGCTGACTCTGCTCAGTAAGTTCGAGGACCGGCTGCCGGAGGAGATGGCCAGGTTCTACCTGGCTGAGATGGTGCTGGCCATCGACTCCGTTCACCAGCTCCACTACGTCCACAGGTGAGCGAGCAGAATGCGCGTCCCCGTGGTTCTCCGCACGTTTTGGTTGTGCGTCATCACCTACGGCCGTCGGTACAACTGGGTGGTGCACACGTCAATAACAGGGCCAATGAATACAACGAGACATAGCCGCTTGTATAGGTCATTTATTTGAGTTTACGCATATTTAACAACATGTTACCTACATAAAAATAAGTAAATGAACTCTGGTCTGTTTTATTCATGCTACACACAGTCAGGACAGTTTGCGCCCACCAGCAAAGCAGACCGTCGCGCCGCTGCTGCTGTCCTGTGTGAATATTCATTTTCACATTTGAATAGTTGTTTTTAAGAAAAGAAGGAGAGGTTCTTTGTGGGTCCCTCTGCCGTCCGATCATACTTTATACTTCAACCCATGTAAAAGTACTACATTCTAAATCTATTGAGCTATTATAAGTAGGCCAATAATCTGTATTTTTACAATATTCTCTACAACGACTATGTGGGGACAAGTGAACATCTCTGAGGCCAGTTTGTATCTGCTGGCGCTCAAGCAGAAGACGCACACGCTGCTGCACCATCGGGTGGACACGGCGGAGCATTGAGCAGCTACAGAGACGCATTCGTCCCTCGTGAGCGGATGGACACTGATCTAAGTGGAGGAGGAGGGACTGCGTGACGCATCCTGACGCCTCGCTCACCTCAGACGACAAATGAGTAACTGTCCTGCTGACCAATATCCACATGTGGACCAGCTGTTCATTTTCTAAGCTAGTTTTAACAGCTTGGGAGCAGGAAGTGTGTCGTAGCCAGACAGGAAGCCGTCACGTAGGCGTGTTACCACAGTTTAAGAGTCACAGCACGTCAGTTCAGGGGGCCGAGGGAAGGACGGACAAACGAGAGGACACGGGACGGGGGGGGGGGGGTCGGGGAGAGGACGGCGAAGGCGGCTTTGGGTGTGTCTGCGCTCGCTCTGATCTCTAATGCGCCACTGGAAACGTGCTGAGGGAAGGAACCGACTCAGAGATGTAGATGGAAGAAAAGGGCAGCGAAGGGGGAGGGACGAGGAGCCACTAATTGCATGGTGTTATCTGGGGGCCGCCGGTGGGGGTTGGTGACGGAGACGGAAGGGAAAAAAAAAAGGACAAGCAAAGAGGGGACGGCATCGCTACTCCAGGACGTTTTGGGACAGTAATGATGGGTTAGGGAGGTGTGGGGGTGTGGTGCCGCCCCCCCACTTTGCTCTCTCTTTTTGACTTGCACACGTTGTGGGAGATCTGCAGATGGGTGGAGGCAGTCTGTCCAGCCTGTCCTCCCGTGTGTGTGCGTGTGATTGGTGGGTTTCCTCTGACTAAACTGGAGTACAATGTATTAAGGACCCGTGTGTCCTTTAAGAGAAGCCCACCCCCCCTCCGATCGTGGCCCCCTTTCTGGAGGCAGCTTGTGCTGCTTTCCTCTTGGGACCCCGTTGTCTGAGACGCCAGTTTTGCTTTGGGTGAATCTGAAGTCCTGGTGACCCTCCGGCTGACTCCTGAAGGTGCACTGTGACCCAGCAGCCCCCCCCCCACCTCCCGCTACAAAGAAAAACCGCCTCTCCTTTGTGGGGCTGCAGCTTAAGTCAGCCATCTGGGCGTTTGTGCCACCAACCAGGGCTCAGCGGGGCACGTTTTCATTTGCCTCCACCTCCACCTTCATCTGGTCGACCCAGAAGACCCCCCCCCAGCTGTGAGGGGAGCGGTCGGCACCAGGCAGGCAGCTCTGGGACCCGAGCGTCCTCGTTGTCTCGTGGATGTGATCAGAACGAGGATGCGCCGCGTCCCCGACGGGGCTTCTGCTTCCTCCTCCTGGCTGAGGGCAAACGATGACTCACTGACTCACTGCCAATGTCTCCGACTGTGTCTCACCAAACACACAATGAGATCAATACCCAGGCCACGAACTACCCGCCGTCCACGTGGACGCTCCTCGTCATGAGATCAGCGCCAACTCCCCTTCGTCAAACGTTATTTCCAAAAAGAACCGTTGTCTTCATCATTCTCAGGTAGCGCTTTTATTTAATAGGCTTTTGGTAAGAAGTCTGAAATGCTCGACCAAGCTTGACGTATTCAAATCATTGTTCTACCGTATGAACTCCATCTGTTTTTAAAAGTCTTAACGAAGGAGACTCATCGCGCCGTCCGCTTACTGGTCACTTGTTAGTTTGTTTACTGCGTTGTGCTCATCAAGTCGATGTCTGCTCACTTTGCAGGAGTAAGAATTATGTTTTTCATGTTGGTTCGCAAACTCAAAAAAAAATGAAGGTTAAATAAACATTATAGTCAGGAATATTTGCCTGATTGCAATGAAACTGATTGGTCGTAGAATAAGGCCTTTGTAGGTCCGTGGTGATTTGTAGTTCTATTGTTCAGACATTCAGCCTGATTGGTCCATCTGGTATTTCAGCTCCTGTAATGTGGGCTGATTTTCTTGCGCTGTGAAGTAGTTTTACCATCGAGCCCTTTCAGATGAATACATGTCGTCCTGTTGAGCCTAGAATGAAATAAATGAGGAGCAAAGCGCCTCGGGGTCGCCCTTCTGTCCCTGTGTGTGTGTGTGTGTGTTCATTTATTCAGTGGTCAGTGATCCGCGTGGCCTCCCACAGGGGCCGGACAAACGCATCAATAGGCCAACTCAGCATGGCTTTGTGCCGCCGAGCACCACATCTGTCTGCCGCGGGGGGGAGGAGAGGGGTTCTGACGGGTGAGATTGGAGATGGGGGATGTGAACGCCGACAAAAGTGTGTGTGTGTGTGTGTGTGTGTGTGTGTGTGTGTGTGTGTGTGTGTGTGTGTGTGTGTGTGTGTGTGTGTGTGTGTGTGTGTGTGTGTGTGTGTGTGTGTGTGTGTGTGTGTGTGTGTGTGTGTGTGTGTGTGTGTGGACGCGGGGACAGAGCTGCAAAGTGGAGGGAGGACAATGGTCCTGAGCGGGTGACTGCAGAGCCTGTGTGAGCGCCGTCCCACCAGCACGGCCTGTTAACACGTCCCCTCAACCGACGCCACGCTCCGGACTTCCTGCGCGTTAGACTTCATTTTCAGCCTGATTAGAAATGGAAAGCTGTGGTGCCGGGTCCTGTCAGTCCACCAGCGCTCTGCCGGTGCCATGTGGACACGCCTGGTCCATGCGTGTCTCCTGTTACGCGGCGGCGTCCAGATGGCCGTCACAGATGGAGGCCGCGGCCTTAAGAGCAGATTAACTCCTGCTATTCTCGTCCCTGCTCTGCTCCTTAAGACGCCACGAGCTCCGTGACACAGGAGCCCAATTAGCTCCGCTAACCAGCGTGGGCTAGCCGTAGCTTAGCGCCGCTAACCAGCGTGGGCTAGCCGTAGCTTAGCTACGCTAACCAGCGTGGGCTAGCCGTAGCTTAGCTACGCTAACCAGCGTGGGCTAGCCGTAGCTTAGCGCCTCCGGCCATTTGTGGAGGGCTAAATGTGACTCGGCTCCTGAGTCGGTGGGATTGGGGGGCTTGGGGGGCCTCATCACAACCTTTAAGGAAGGATGATTTTAAGAGTCGGGCGGCCGAGAGAGAAAAGGTCGATCAGGCCGATTTGGGGAAGAAGGACGGTGAAGAGAGACACAGCATCAGGACCCCTCTGTGCTGCCCGTCCCTACAGGACAGACACGAGGACCAACTCAACCACTCTGGAACAGATTAAGTTCTTCCAGCTACTGAAGCGTTTCACATGCTCACAGTGTTCCAGGTGTCATGTATGATTTGTAAGGTTGTCGCTTCCTGTCAGGACTGTGTGCGCCTGGTGATGGACGGACACTCCAGGCGTCAGAAAGTATTTTAATCGATGCATTTGTAAAAGCGTTGTAAAAACAGTGCAATTTTCAAATAAAGATAGATTATACTAGTAAAAGCCACTTAATCATAAAGCACATTAAACAAAGTCAAATATATCAATACTTATGAAATAACAAATCAAAATCTAACCCCAAACAACACTCGGGTCTGCGTGGGGAAATGAGCAGCGACACTGACCAGCCCGTCGATAATCGGACCTGCTGACTGACCCGTGTCCTCGGAAACATTGTTGTATAAATATTGAAAGCGGCGTTCCCGTACATGCAGACTGTCTTCTTCTCCCCGACCTTTCGCAGTGCGTTGCCGTGTTTTTGGCACATTAGCGCCACCTGTGGGCCTTTCCGGGTCAGCCGCGTCATATTAGATTCTTCCGACCTGCAGGAACAACAAGAAACTCAGAGCCATCGATAAAATCACCAATTATTATGTGCAGGATTGGTGTGTAGAAGCCACAACACGGTTCCCTTAGAAGAAGAATTGATTGTCTGATTCCGTTGTTCGTGGCGTTCAGGTTCCTACTTAATATCACGTGAATGTCATTACTGTACATCTGCATGAATGTATGCACTCGTTTACGGTATGTGGTGTCCGTCCATCAGGCGGGGGGCTCGAGCTATATTTAGTTACTTTTAGTTGAGGCCACTGGCCATGTGAACGCCGCCATGGAGCGCAGAGACCAGACACAAACCACCATCAGGCGTACTGCCGGTTCTCCCGGTTCCACCATCAATGTTTCAAATGTTTCATGATATTGTCCCACGCCAGCTGTACGGGTGAGGTCAGAGCAGGTCACTTAGTTTGATGATACTTGATTAGAGATCGGTCTCGTGTGCGATAGGTGTTGTTTGGTTTGGAAGGTGGTTCCTCATCTTCTCTCTTTCTCTCCGGCTTCCTTCAGGGACATCAAGCCCGACAACATTCTGCTGGATATGAACGGCCACATCCGCCTGGCCGACTTCGGCTCCTGCCTCAAGCTCATGGAGGACGGGACAGTACGTTGTTCCTCTTAACCACACTGCTGCAGATATCCAGTCCAGAGCAAACAAACCAGAGCTACTGTGACCTCCTCCTCACCCCCCCGGCTCTCCCAGGGGGGGTTGTGGTCATCTGCTTGGCTGTGGCTGCAGTTTGATTCAGAGAAATAAATGTTTCCCTCAGGTGTTACGTAACGGAAGAATGACAGGATGAAAAGCTCCTGACGTGTCCCTCCAATAGTACAGTGATGAGGTTATACGATCATTTGGAACAATAAACGTGGGGCTCGACGGGGGGTCACACCGAAACGTTGAGATTGAAGCCTTGACTTATGATAAGATTGTATTTCATCTGCAACCTCTTAAAATAACAGGAAGCGACGCCAACATCCATCTTTTCTCTTCCCCACCTTTTGGCAAAATTCATCATTCCTTGATTTTAATTCCATATTTGGCATCAGGTTCATGAACGTGGATTTGATGACAGGCTCAATAACCCTGTGGTTGAGACGTTAAAGTCGTGGGCCTGTAACTCGTCATCCGCGTGCAGCCTTTGTGCGGCATCCTTAGGGTCCGTTTCTGACCGCTTGCTCCGGTGCCTCCGCTAGGTGCAGTCCTCCGTGGCGGTGGGGACGCCCGACTACATCTCCCCAGAAATACTGCAGGCCATGGAGGATGGGAAGGGCAAGTATGGACCGGAGTGCGACTGGTGGTCCCTGGGCGTGTGCATGTATGAAATGCTGTACGGCGAGACGCCTTTCTACGCAGAGTCCCTGGTGGAGACCTATGGGAAGATCATGAACCACAAGGTGAGCTCCTCCGTGGGGTTTCTGCTGCTTCTGTCTTGCTAATGCGTGACCGTGTCAGCAGAGCGGGACGGGTCACGCGGTGTCATGGACAGAGGCACCCCGTGTACAGACGTTACAGCTACAAGAAGCAATCTGATCTCTAATCACCATCCCGTCCGGCGCAGGAGCGCTTCCAGTTCCCCCAGCAGATCACCGACGTGTCCGAGGACGCCAAGGATCTGATCCGCAGGCTCATTTGCAGTCGAGAGCACCGACTGGGCCAGAACGGCATTGAGGACTTCAAGCACCACCCCTTCTTCGTCGGTACAGTTCAACGTAGCCAACGTCTCCGTGGTTTCCTGCCGTTGTTTTTAATCTGATCTTTCTAGCAGTTGTGTATTAGCAGATTAGCATTAGCATCTCGTGGATGATGTCCCGCTGCTTCTGCTGGTGGCCTTTGTTCTATTTTATGCCATAATGTGTTTTAGCTGTCGATGATACAAAACGATTTCTGTTTTTATTTTTTGGTGACATTTATTAATACGGTCCTCTTTTTACTCTTAAGGTGTGTTGCTTTGTTTTTTGTATCGTGTTAGTTAATATTTGAAACGATGGATATATTCTTCCTCTTTTGTAATGTTGTATATTGAGGCAGCAGCCTATTCAACAGAAAGTGAAATGTCTTCTATCAGGTTTGATCAGTTCTCTGAGTTGGTAATTGCCAGTGTTTTGGGTCTTGCATCGCGCTGTAAGTGCGACCGCTCTTGTGCTCAGGCATTGATTGGGAAAACGTTCGGTCGTGTGAGGCCCCCTACATCCCAGAGGTCAGCAGCCCCACCGACACCTCCAACTTCGACGTGGATGACGACTGCCTGAAGAACTCGGTGGGCGGCTCGTGTGCAGATAGTTCATCAGACACCAGCATGAAAGATCTCACTTCTGACGTATCTTCTGATCGTCTTTCAGGAGACCATGCCCCCTCCCTCTCACACGGCCTTCTCGGGCCACCACCTGCCCTTTGTGGGCTTCACCTACACCAGTAAATGGTAAGTGCCAAAATACATTCTATATAAGCCATTGTTTATAATACTACTGCCTAGATTTAGACTTGGTGGGTCTTTTTATTTTGGTATTCAGGTTGGTGAAGTTAAGGATATAGTTAAATATTTAAGGGGAGGATAATTGACAAAGGCAAATTACGGGGTGTGCGTGCGTCTTCCTTTTTGTAGCCGTCATTCCTGCTCCACCCTCCCTGTCCCTACATGACTCCACATCCTCTCCACCTTCACATATATCTCCTGTTGCCCACGTCTCCTCTGGTCCTTCCCCGTAGCTCCATGTCGAATGCTCTCCTACTGTTCAAACACCATTATGCTCATTAATCACCGCCTCTCACTGCGATGGTCCTCATGCCTCCTGCCCCCTTTCCTCCGCCCTCCCCCCCTTCCCTCTAGTTCCCTGTCCGACCGGGCTTGCCTGCGGCAGCTGGCGGGCGAGCCGGGGAAGGCGGGCCGGGACCAGTTGGACCTGGATGTCCAGCGCAGCCTGGAGGACAGCCTGGCCACAGAGGCCTATGAGCGGAGGATCAGCCGCCTGGAGCAGGAGAAAGTAGAGCTGTGCCGCAAACTGCAAGGTGAGGAGACGCACTGCACGGCCGCCGGTCCAGCTGCACTTTAACCACATGTTGGTGCAGCTTCCCAAAAAAAACCTAGTTTAACAAAGCAGCAAACTGATGCTTCCAAATGGCCGGTTGCAGAGGCCACTCAGACGGTGCAGGCGCTGCAGCACCCGACAGGCGAGGGGCCTCCCAGCGCCAACAAGGAGGTGGAGATCAGGAGTCTGAAGAGTGAGATCGACGTCCTCAAGAAGCAGATCGCTGGTCAGGATTCTTCTTCTCTTCTCATATTCAATTCCGCGCCATCTTTTCCTAATTCACCACATTCTGACAAACTAACACAACCATGGTCAAAGTCTGTTCCGTTACATTTTAAAACTGCGTGTGCGCGTGTGCCTGTGTGTCAGACTCGGGCCAACTAGAGAAGCAGCTGGAGGACGTGTCTCTGGCCCGCAGGGACCTGGAGGACTCATCGAAACACGTCAAGACGTTGGAGAGGCGGGTGAAGAGCGTCGCTCAGGAGAAGGATGACATGCACAAGGTAGAAGCCTCCTGTGTGTCATCGACGTACGGTGCTTCTATTATCTAAGGTGACAAACGTGCCACTGGCAGGACAACAATGCTTAGTTCTTTATTATTTTTGGGAGAAATGCACCAATACTTGTATCTGAAAGGCCTCCTGAACAGCCTAAAGCACTGGACCAGGTGTCGGCCTCTATGTAAGTCAATGCACTGATGCCTTTTGGGATAATATTCTCCTTTATCATGCTACACATGGAAAACCACAACCGGGCTAAAGTACCACACACCACATACACTTCCCTCATAATGTAGTGTTCAAATGTAATTAAAAACATATTTTTATACTTAAAATGTGTATCAGAGGGAACCGAATATACTTCATTGTTCGGGGTCACAATATTTATAAGAAATCCACAGAAAATAAAAAACCTGACTGCTCCGCTTTGATCCAAAAAAGGTTAATTAAAGCTTCGATGGAGAGGAGTTCTTCTAGAAGTCACTGTATCTCAATGTGTACTTGCATCCCTTTTCTCTGTCCAGGATCTCCTGGAGGCCAATGAGAAGCTGAAGTCTCAGTCCAAGGAGCTGAAGGAAGCCCACAGCCAGAGGAAACTGGCCATGCAGGAGTTTTCTGAGCTCAACGAGAGACTCACCGACCTCCGGTAGGACCGCTGCTCCTCACCACTAAGCAAAGCGCTGGTTTAGGTGGTCGTGTACTTGCTCCAAGTCTGACTCAACCTCCGCCCCAGGTCGGTGAAGCAGCGCCTGGTCCGCCAGCTGCGTGACAAGGAGGAGGAGATGGAGAGCCAGGGTCAGAAGGTCGAGGCTCTCCGCCTTGAGGTGCGAAAGGCCGAGAGAGCCAAGAAGGAGGTAGAGTAGTCACCCTGTGGTTGGTCGCACGCCCTGTTCTGTCTCCTCACTATTCACGCCTCTGCCACCTCCCGTGTACGGTAGAAATCTACGACTATAGATACGAAACCATGTCGTGGAGTATCGTCTATGCTCGCCTCTAACGCACTGGAGTTTCTGCACCAACCAGATGGCGGTGCAGGCGGAGGAGCAGGCAGCGGAGGCTCAGAAGGAGAGGAAGCTGAGGGAGCGCAACGAGCAGTACAGCCGTCAGCTGGAGGAGGACCTGGAAGGGCTTAAAGTAAGCGTGCAAGGAAACGTCCACGGAGCCTCCGCGCATCTGTATCCGACTCCACGCCATCTAGACCAGGACACTCAGTACTGTCATGGACGCCGTCTCCCATCTTCCTCCCAGCCTCACCCCCGCCTCTCCCCCACCAGGTGAAGCAGGCCGGCTCCTCCGCAGGTCCGGCCTCGGCAGACCAGAGCCAGGAGGTGGGCCGCCTGCGGGGGGACCTGGAGAAGAAGACGCTCCTGTACGAGGAGGAGTTGGCGCGCAGGGAGGCGCAGCACGCCACCGAGCTGAAGGCGGCGCGCAAAGAGCTGCGGGACGCCGAGGGCCAGCAGCTGACCCTGCAGAAAGAGATCCTCATGCTCAAAGACAAGCTGGACAAGACGCGCCGCGAGAGGTGCTCCTGTCTTTGTCTTCATCCCATCCGTTGTTTTTGTCTCTTGTATTCCCGGTCGCGTGGCGTCCGATATCATGACGATATTTCTGTTTCTTTATTGTCTCTCCAGTGATGATTGCGTGAGGTAATTACCATCCTATTAAAAAGGCCATGTGTAGTATTAATGTGTAGTAGCTGTGAAGTTACTATTATACTAAGTTAGTTATAGTTAGACTCTAACTAGTAGTAATGCGTCCACAATAGGAGCCTATGCAGATCTCCTTGACTGAGCTACGCAGACGAGTTCTAGAGTTTTAGCATCTATTAATGAAACGATTGTTGATCTAAGTGATGTCATTGCCAGAGGGGAAGCAGCAGCAGGACTGTCAAGAAAACACAATGTTATTTCAGACGTTCACGCTAACATAAATCTAAAGGTTGTTTCTGAATTAAAAGAGTGAGGCAACTTGTTATTTTGCTTCTAATAATGGATATAATATGTGCCAAATAAGATAAAAAACCCTTGTGTTTCCGCTGCAGACCACCTGGTAGGTGGTCAGGGGGCCTGATCCCATGCTGGGAACTGCTGGATTAATCACATTTTATTAAGATCTGGTTTCATGCCCGTTGGGTTACTGACGTATTATTCACCCGGCTTTCTAATCCCTTTCAAACACACGGCCGTATCAAATGTGTTTGGGCTGTTTAATGTGGACATGGTTTTACCACCAAGCCTTTGATTTAGGTTTACTGGGAATGTGTGAAGTCTGAGGCCCACACACCAACAAAGGTAGGAGGCAGATGATTCACTGGATTGAAGTTTTGGTGGATAAGTCGACCGACCTTCATTTGAATTCAGCCCTCAATCATCCCACCAACTACAGATCTCTAAATAAAGTCCCATTTTTGTGGTAGTTTTTGTGTTATATTGACAGATTGATTTTGCAGCTGCGAATTTGTGTCAGTGTTTACAGTGTGACGAGCTTAACACTGTGTGTGTGCGTGTGCGTGTGTGTGTGTGTGTGTGTGTGTGTGTGTGCGCTTCCTGCAGCCACAGCGAGCGTGAGGAGTTTGAGACTGAGTCCAAGCAGAAGTACGAGAGGGAGAGAGTCCTGCTCACTGAGGAGAATAAGAAGCTGTCCAGTGAACTGGATAAGGTCAGATATCAGTACATGCATGCAAAATACACCCACGAGCGTATTAGTATCTGTTTATCTCTACCACACACACACACACACACACACACACAACCCTGCAGGCCCAAACCCTTTCAGCATCCCGCCCTCTCCCCGCTATGCCAAAGAAATCACTGCTCGATACCCCCATGAATGCCCCATGCAGGCCCATGCAAGCCCCCTGCAGCCCCTTGAAAGCCCCCTGCAGGCCCATGCAAGCCCCCTGCAGCCCCTTGCAGCCCCTTGCAGCCCCATGAAAGCCCCCTGCAGCCCCTTGCAGCCCCATGAAAGCCCCTTGCAGCCCCATGAAAGCCCCCTGCAGGCCCATGAAAGCCCCCTGCAGGCCCATGCAGGCCCCCTGCAGCCCTCTGCACGTTCAGATGGAATCACTCTATTGACTTTGGAAGTTCAGGAATGGCTCCCTATTGAAACAATGTCTCGGAGCGGAAGGCATTCTGACATTTGCAATAAAATGTTGTTTTTAAAGTCTGCGACTGATAAAGTGTCTGGAGGAAATTGATAAAATATGAATGTGGCGTTAAATATGTCCCTCAACACATTTAACGCTTTATTCGGTTTCACAATCTGAAAAATAATATTTCTCCAAGCTGAAGTTGTGCACAGATTAAATCTGTTTGTATGATGTGATCCCCTGATGTGACTGTACAAAACAGTCCTTGAGTACAGAGTTTGAGAATATTATTATTTTATTATTATCTTTTGTTTGCTGAGTATAAAAATCAGGTATTAATTCAGTCTTAATTGTGTTTTCAGAGCAGACAAACCAGCGGTTTAACTTTCACTGTTAGATCCAGATTGAGGGTGAACAGCTGGCTTGTTGTACAGCACACCGCTAAATGCTTTAACCTTTTTATCTGAGCTGCCGTTACATATTTACCCGGTGAATTAAGGACATAGTTTTTTATTAAGTGCCATCGTGCTAACAGAGCTAGCCGAGGAGGCCACGCTAACCGCTGCCGCTCACTTCCAAACCTCAGCACATCCGTGTGAGCATGACAGCCTCCCTGTGAACAACTACCCACGTTCTGATAAAAGTCCAACTCCAAAACCAACAGACCAAATACGTCGGATCTGCTTGGATGGTGTTCGTATGTCAGGCGATATGAATCCAATGCAAGTCGCCCCCCCAACGTTGGGATTGATGGACGGCTCAAGAGCTGCCCCATGAAATCAATAATGAAACCTTTAGGATGAAACTATCTGCACGTGACGTGTGGTCACAACTCTGATACCAAGGAGGTGATGATAGGAAGAACCCGGCCCGCTGTGTGTCTGATTGGGTTTTAGTATAATCTTTATAACATTATATATATAATAACAACTGTCATAACCTTCAACAATACCGCGATTCGTCCTCCGTATTGAAGCAGTCTTTACCTGTAGGCAGCTATGACACCTGCTGCCCTCATTACACAGGAGCACGGGTCTGTGCTGTAGGGTTAGCGGGTACATTTAGCCGTTGAAGTTTACCAACGTGCCTCTCAGTCTGATGTTTAATGGATGACTTTCACTGCGTTTTCCCCTCAGCTGACCAGCATGTTTGAGAAGGTGAACGGCTCCAACAGGCAGCTGGAGGACGAGATGAGGGAGCTGGCGGACAAAAAAGAAAGTGTGGCTCACTGGGAGGCCCAGATCACGGAAATAATCCAATGGTGAGACGCACACACAAACACACACACATGCAGGGACTCACTCCAACATCCACAACACTCGCCGAGGCGCATACCTCCATGAACGCGTTCACACAAGCCGAAGGACACATAGTCACTGTGCTGTTGAGTGGTGTGTTGGGTGCCTCTATTCAGAATAGCTGCAGCATTTCTCACATGCCTCTAAATATCTTTGTGCTATTTGACCCTCCCTTCATGTGACTCCTCAGCAGCTGCTCGGCTTCGCTCTGTTGGACGAGCCCTGCAGTCCTCACACACACACACACACACACACACACACACACACACACACACACACACACACACACACACACACACACACACGGTGCATCCATTCAAAGGCCGATAGACACATACAACACATTCCAAACGTGCACATACAAATGCTCAGTCTGGAATGCATTTAGAAGAATCTAGTGATTCATGTTGCCCTCTAGTGGAAAAGCTGTGGTACTTCAGACAAACCACGAAACAACATCGTTTAGTGGGTGGAATATTATACGTTGACAAAGCTTGTCATTGAAGTTCTTTGGCTGCAGATTAAAGCAAATATGAACGTTTGTTTCCTGCAGGGTGAGTGACGAGAAGGATGCCCGGGGATACCTGCAGGCTCTGGCCACTAAGATGACCGAGGAGCTGGAGGGACTGAGAAACACCAGCCTGGGAGCGAGATCCACAGTGAGACACACACACACACACAGTCTTAAACTACGATAGATGCTGTTAAGTCCAATAAACAATCCTCGTATTATTCAAATGCAGGCTGGAGATGCGATAAGGATGATGAATGAGTCGGATTGTGTTGTGTTTGGCCTTGTTTCACTTTAACGATTGCTATTATATTGACAGACTAGTAGTGGTAATAAGTAACGGTAATAGATCAGCTTTATCACAGCTTGCCTAATAAGTAACTCCTCTCTCATTTGACCTCCATCTTTCTCTGTTCCAGGACATGCCGTGGAAGATGCGGCGCTTTGCCAAGCTGGACATGTCCGCCCGTCTGGAGCTGCAGTCGGCTTTAGATGCTGAGATTAGAGCCAAGCAGAGCATCCAAGACGAGTTGAACAAGGTCAAGGCCGACAACATGTCCACAGAATGGTACGGATACTTAGATATAGAATGTATAGAATAGAAGTGTTCATGAAGCTCAGGCTCGTATGCGACTCATTGTTGTCGGGGACCAACAGTAAACTGCAGGATGTGGAGGGTAGAAACCAGGAGCTGCTGGCCGAGATCGACCGGCTGAAGAGAGAGACGGAGGAGCTGCGGCTACGCAGAGGTACCACTGCCCCCGCATCCACCCGCATCCACCCGCATCCACCCACGCGTTCACCCGCATCCACCCACGCGTTCCCCCGCATCCACCCACACGTTCCCCCGCATCCACCCGCATCCACCCACGTTCACCCGCATCCACCCACACGTTCCCCCGCATCCACCCACACGTTCCCCCGCATCCACCCACGCGTTCCCCCGTGTTCACCCGCATCCACCCACGTGTTCACCTGCATCCACCCACACGTTCCCCCGCATCCACCCACGCGTTCCCCCGTCATCCACCCGCATCCACCCACGTGTTCACCCGCATCCACCCACGCGTTCCCCCGTCATCCACCCGCATCCACCCACACGTTCCCCCGCATCCACCCGCATCCACCAACGCGTTCACCCGCATCCACCCACACGTTCCCCCGCATCCACCCGCATCCACCAACGCGTTCACCCGCATCCACCCACACGTTCCCCCGCATCCACCCGCATCCACCCACGCGTTCCCCCGTCATCCACCCACGTGTTCACCCGCGTTCCCCCGCATCCACCCACGTGTCCCCCCGTCATCCACCCACGCGTTCCCCCGTCATCCACCCGCATCCACCCACGCGTTCCCCCGCATCCACCCACGCGTTCCCCCGCATCCACCCGCATCCACCCACGCGTTCCCCCGCATCCACCCGCATCCACCCACATCCACCCGCATCCACCCACGCGTTCCCCCGTCAGCCTCCAACACGCGGACTGCTAAATGCACCATTATAACAGGGGGGCGCCCCCACCCTCAAATTACCCCCCCACCCTAAAGAGTTCCATAGTTCCACCCTGACATGAAGCCGCGTGGCGACTCTTAATCCCCTGAAGTTTAAACCGACGGAAAACACTGAAATGTTTTCATGTACATTTTTCGATAGTGAGTTAAATAAACGTTTTTGTGATCAGCAGCCGTATGTCAGCTGAAGGCGCGTGCGATGTGCATGAGATGCATTGTTACTGAGGTCATATGAACACAGGTCCTGTGACTCACTTTGGTTAAGTCACCCTTTGATGTGTTAATATCACATACTTAACCACCGTTGTGTTATTTGTTCTGTGTCTGAAGGTGTCAAGCACCAGGATTCCCAGAATTCCTTCTTGGCTTTTCTCAACGCGCCCACATCAGCGCTGGACCAGTTTGATGTAAGTATTCAGTCCCAACATGCATGTGGGCCACCTGAAATCCTTCTGCAGCTACAGATGGAAATCTATGAGAATTAGAAACTTGAAATTATAAACTTGCATTAAAAGAAATGATATCTGTGCTTTTTCTTCATGCTTTCATGTTTTGTTCCGTTTTGTTTACATGAACGACTGTATTTGTGTCCTTTTGGTTGTTTCCTTGCTTCATTCTCGGGTCCATCAGGACTCTTATTCCTCGTCCTCATCTTCTTTAATTGAGTTTTGGGAAGACGTAAGTTTCTCTTGAGGAGCAGTGGTCCGTGTGTGTGTCGCAGTAGTTGTAGGAGTATTTTATTGTAGATCTGTGTATCCATATTGTGTCTTTTGAGTTTGTGTCCGTGCAGCAGTGTAAGCGAGAGCAGGACTCCTGCAGAAACACATTTGAACAAGATCAGAGAAGTATTTCCTTACTACAAATACATGCAATCAGATTAATTCTTCTAATGCACATGATTTGTTTCTAGTTTGTATATTGTTTTTTTCTTGCTAGTTCTTTTAGGCCATTGGGCTATTTGAATGGTTCTAACTCATCGGCGCTAGAACAGAACTACAAAGTTCATTTTTTAAATCCTTAAACCCGTCTTACCTTTTTTCAGTCATTTTTCCTTCACTTGAGTTGCCCCATGTTTCCTTTTCCTGCTCCCATCCGCCCATTCCAGTGACTTATTTTGATCTAAAGTACATTCAATATAACAATTGAGCTGCCAATCAATCTCGGCTGGTTGAAGCTTAAGGTGCATTTCACACGAGGGCCGTTTGTGCTGCGCTGGTTCCCCAGTGAATGAATGAAATAGACGAATAATGAATGAATGGCTGAAACAAACTGATACAATTGTTGAAATAGTTTCTGTAAATGGTGGGTGAATGTTTTAAATAGTTAACGTTAGTGAAAAAGTGCTGGTTTAAACCCGCTGAGGTGACAGACGCCCTCAGTCTGCGTAACGTTCTCTGATATTCACATCTGTGTTTCTGCTTCCTGCCGCTGAAGCGCTCGCCATCCGTTGGCCCGGCGAGCAAAGGCCGACGCGTAAGCACCATCACGTGGCTTCATTGAGCCCTTCTGAACGTGTTGTCCCGTCACATGGGTGCTTGTTGTGTGTGTGTGTGTCTGTGTGGCTGCATGCCATTGGTTCTGAGGAACACATGTTGTAGCCTTGTGGGGGCCGTGCATGCTGGGGGGTGTGTCTGCTTGGGGTCACTGGGGGGCAATACAATTGTGGTGGTTTTCCTTTGTGGCTTTTAAAGTCCACTGCATTTCATATGACGCATTTTAACCACAACGTGTGTGTTTTCCATGTGAGCAGACGGGACCCGCTTCTCATCACCGCCTTCCTCTCCATCTGCCTCATCACCGCCTTCCTCTCCATCTGCCTCATCACCACCTTCCTCTCCATCTGCCTCATCACCACCTTCCTCTCCATCTGCCTCATCACCACCTTCCTCTCCATCTGCCTCATCACCACCTTCCTCTCCATCTGCCTCATCACCACCTTCCTCTCCCTCTGCCTCATCACCACCTTCCTCTCCCTCTGCCTCATCACCACCTTCCTCTCCATCTGCCTCATCACCACCTTCCTCTCCATCTGCCTCATCACCACCTTCCTCTCCATCTGCCTCATCACCACCTTCCTCTCCATCTGCCTCATCACCACCTTCCTCTCCATCTGCCTCATCACCACCTTCCTCTCCCTCTGCCTCATCACCACCTTCCTCTCCCTCTGCCTCATCACCACCTTCCTCTCCATCTGCCTCATCACCACCTTCCTCTCCATCTGCCTCATCACCACCTTCCTCTCCATCTGCCTCATCACCGCCTTCCTCTCCATCTGCCTCATCACCGCCTTCCTCTCCATCCTCTCCATCACGCCTTCCTCTCCATCTGCCTCATCACCACCTTCCTCTCCCTCTGCCTCATCACCACCTTCCTCTCCATCTGCCTCATCACCGCCTTCCTCTCCATCTGCCTCATCACCGCCTTCCTCTCCATCTGCCTCATCACCGCCTTCCTCTCCATCTGCCTCATCACCACCTTCCTCTGCCTCATCACCACCTTCCTCTGCCTCATCACCACCTTCCTCTGCCTCATCACCACCTTCCTCTGCCTCATCACCACCTTCCTCTCCATCTGCCTCATCACCACCTTCCTCTCCATCTGCCTCATCACCACCTTCCTCTCCATCTGCCTCATCACCGCCTTCCTCTCCATCTGCCTCATCACCGCCTTCCTCTCCATCTGCCTCATCACCACCTTCCTCTCCATCTGCCTCATCACCACCTTCCTCTCCATCTGCCTCATCACCACCTTCCTCTGCCTCATCACCACCTTCCTCTGCCTCATCACCACCTTCCTCTGCCTCATCACCACCTTCCTCTGCCTCATCACCACCTTCCTCTGCCTCATCACCACCTTCCTCTGCCTCATCACCACCTTCCTCTGCCTCATCACCACCTCCCTCTGCCTCATCACCACCTTCCTCTCCATCTGCCTCATCACCGCCTTCCTCTCCATCTGCCTCATCACCGCCTTCCTCTCCATCTGCCTCATCACCACCTTCCTCTCCATCTGCCTCATCACCACCTTCCTCTGCCTCATCACCACCTTCCTCTCCATCTGCCTCATCACCACCTTCCTCTCCATCTGCCTCATCACCACCTTCCTCTGCCTCATCACCACCTCCCTCTGCCTCATCACCACCTTCCTCTCCCTCTGCCTCATCACCACCTTCCTCTCCATCTGCCTCATCACCACCTTCCTCTCCATCTGCCTCATCACCACCTTCCTCTCCATCTGCCTCATCACCACCTTCCTCTCCCTCTGCCTCATCACCACCTTCCTCTCCCTCTGCCTCATCACCACCTTCCTCTCCCTCTGCCTCATCACCACCTTCCTCTCCCTCTGCCTCATCACCACCTTCCTCTCCATCTGCCTCATCACCGCCTTCCTCTCCATCTGCCTCATCACCGCCTTCCTCTCCCTCTGCCTCATCACCACCTTCCTCTCCCTCTGCCTCATCACCACCTTCCTCTCCCTCTGCCTCATCACCACCTTCCTCTGCCTCATCACCACCTTCCTCTCCATCTGCCTCATCACCACCTTCCTCTGCCTCATCACCACCTTCCTCTCCATCTGCCTCATCACCACCTTCCTCTCCCTCTGCCTCATCACCACCTTCCTCTCCCTCTGCCTCATCACCACCTTCCTCTCCCTCTGCCTCATCACCGCCTTCCTCTCCATCTGCCTCATCACCGCCTTCCTCTCCATCTGCCTCATCACCGCCTTCCTCTCCATCTGCCTCATCACCGCCTTCCTCTCCATCTGCCTCATCACCACCTTCCTCTGCCTCATCACCACCTTCCTCTCCATCTGCCTCATCACCACCTTCCTCTGCCTCATCACCACCTTCCTCTGCCTCATCACCACCTTCCTCTCCCTCTGCCTCATCACCGCCTTCCTCTCCATCTGCCTCATCACCGCCTTCCTCTCCCTCTGCCTCATCACCACCTTCCTCTCCATCTGCCTCATCACCACCTTCCTCTCCCTCTGCCTCATCACCGCCTTCCTCTCCCTCTGCCTCATCACCGCCTTCCTCTCCATCTGCCTCATCACCGCCTTCCTCTCCATCTGCCTCATCACCACCTTCCTCTGCCTCATCACCACCTTCCTCTCCATCTGCCTCATCACCGCCTTCCTCTCCATCTGCCTCATCACCGCCTTCCTCTCCATCTGCCTCATCACCGCCTTCCTCTCCATCTGCCTCATCACCGCCTTCCTCTCCATCTGCCTCATCACCACCTTCCTCTGCCTCATCACCACCTTCCTCTCCATCTGCCTCATCACCGCCTTCCTCTCCATCTGCCTCATCACCGCCTTCCTCTCCATCTGCCTCATCACCGCCTTCCTCTGCCTCATCACCACCTTCCTCTCCATCTGCCTCGTCACCACCTTCCTCCATCTTATTTCATGTTTCCTGACTTATGTTTCCACACCACCCCCCCTCTCTCCCTTCAGATGGACTCCATGGAGAACTTCACCCCCTCCAACACTCCCTCCAGGGAAGATGACCCCAAGTCCCACCTCAAGTCCCGCTCGCGATCCCCCTCCATGGCCAGTGACGTGGAGCCCATAGAGGTCAGACTACATCTAAACAGCTCAGTGTCTCACTGCTGCTGTTTGGGGAGCCGATGGACATTAACAGGTGTTGTGTGTGTTCTGTGGTGCAGCTGGTAGACCACCCTCCTCGCGCCGTGCAGACCCCCACCATGCGCTCCGGAGGGTACGGCAGCATTGGACGCTCCTCTCCCAAGGTCAGACCTCCCCCCCGGGGGATCGCTCCACATGTTTGATGCGTCCGCTCTCTCTCCCTCGTTCACGCTCTTTCTCTTGATTCCCTCCACAGCCCAAAGCGCACCAGTTCGTGGTGAAGTCCTTCAGCACGCCCACTAAGTGCAACCAGTGCACCTCCCTCATGGTGGGCCTCATACGTCAAGGCTGCACCTGTGAAGGTGAGGACACGAATGTTAAAGTTGAACCAATTCACCATTTCAAGCTTCCTTCTGGTTTTAACGTTTTAACTTCCTGCGTCTCTCTGGTCCAGTGTGCAACTTCTCCTGCCATGTGACCTGTGCGGACAAAGCTCCGGCTGTGTGCCCCGTCCCCCAGGACCAGACCAAGGGCCCGCTGGGCATCGACCCCCAGAAGGGGATTGGTACTGCGTATGAAGGGCACGTCCGGGTGAGTCAGACGTTGATAACACTGGTTAACGTGTGAATGGGGCACACGCGAGTCTTACGCCGCCAGTTTAATCCCAATCGCCACCTTTGCTCCCGCGAGGCAGCGCGTCTTCTGTACTGGTCCGCGTAGTTTCACCCCCCACGTCTTGTGTCTTTTTCTAGGTGCCCAAACCGACCGGCGTTAAGAAGGGGTGGCAGAGAGCGATGGCGGTGGTCTGTGACTTCAAACTGTTCCTCTACGAACTGGGAGAAGGAAAAGTCACGCAGCCGAGTGTCGTGGTGAGCCAAGTGATCGACATGAGGTACGTGGAGAGGCGCCCGGGGGCTGTGGTGGTTTGGTTCAGCCGACACGTTTCACAAGCTGATGTTTGGCATTTTTCTAGAAGCATCCCTTGATCGATCTAACCTTCATCTCCTTCCTTTCAGGGATGAAGAGTTTTCGGTCAGTTCTGTCCTGGCCTCTGACGTCATCCACGCCAGCCGCAAAGACATCCCTTGTATATTCAGAGTAAGACCGACTTCTCTGGTGGCGAAGAAGAAAAAACCCAACGCTTCACGCCGCGCTCTGACGCGCTGCGATGCAACCCCCCTGTCTCCCCAGGTGACGGCGTCCCAGCTCTCCCACTCGAGCAACCACAAGCCCTCCATCCTGATCCTGGCCGACAGCGACCAGGAGAGGAACAAGTGGGTGGGTCTCCTCAACGAGCTCCACCGCATCCTCAAGAAGAACAAGCTGAAGGAGCGCTTCGTCTACGTGCCCAAGGAGGCTTACGACAGCACGCTGCCGCTCATCAAGACCACGCAGTCCGCTGCCATCATAGGTGGGCTTCGGCACTGTGTGTTTGCGTAGCAGAAACTGCTCTACTGGCACTGACCCGTCTGCTCTGCCTCAGATCACGAGCGCGTCGCCCTGGGCAACGAGGAAGGCCTTTTCGTCGTCCATGTCACCAAAGATGGTAACCCGCTCTCGAGGATGTGTGCGGTGTCCCTGATGCTTTGTGCCCCCCCCCCCCCCCGCCCCCCCTTATCTTCACTCCCTCTCCCTCTGTCCTCAGAAATAATCCGGGTGGGGGACAACAAGAAGGTGCACCACATCGACCTGATCCTGCAGGAGCAGCTGCTGGCGGTGATCTCCGGCAGGAACCGCCACGTCCGTCTCTTCCCCACGCAGGCCTTGGACGGCCGCGAGACCGACTCCTACAAGCTGGCCGAGACCCGAGGCTGCCAGAGCATCGTCTCCGGGCCCGTCCGCGGCGGCTCGCTCACCTGCCTGTGCGTGGCCATGAAGCGACAAGTCATATGCTACGAGGTGAGAGCGCGGGCCTGTTCGCTCGCAGCTGGCCGCCACGCTGCCCTTTGTTCATCGCATTCCTGTGAAACCTCCAGGTGAATAAGAGTAAAGGACGCCACCGGCGGCTGCGGGAGGTTCAGGCCCCGGGGCCGGTGCAGTGGATGGGGCTGCTCAGTGAGCGCCTCTACGTGGGCTACCAGTCCGGCTTCACCCGCTACAGGTAGGCTCCCTGTCAGCGGATTGACGTTACCTCAGTGCTTCCACGTTAACCGACTGAGCAGCACGATGATCTGAGTCAATCTGACTGTGACGACGTCCGCAGTGTCCACGGAGACGTGGCCCCCGTCAACCTGCTCCACCACGAGGACCACACGCTGGCCTTCATCCCCCAGCAGAGCCTGGAGGCCCTCTGCGCCGTGGAGATCTCCAGCAAAGAGCTGCTGCTGTGCTTCAGCTCCATCGGCGTGTACGTGGACTCGCAGGGCCGGCGGTCCCGTCAGCAGGAGCTGATGTGGCCAGCTGTTCCCAACTCCGCCTGTGAGTGCAGGACGCGCCGCTGTGTGACGAAACAAAGAGGCAGATGTCTGAGCTAAATGCCTCGTCCTTTTCGTCCAGGCTACAACGCCCCCTACCTGTCGGTGTACAGCGAGAACGCCGTGGACGTGTTCGACGTCAACACCATGGAGTGGATTCAGACCCTCCCCCTCAAGAAGGTCAGTGCCGTGAAGACCACACCACTCAGCAGGGTTCCCCCCAAACACAGACCACCGGGTTTAGAGGCGCCGGACGGATCGGTCAGATTCTTATGAAATCAAACCAGCCCTTTTTTATTTGTAACGAGAGGAGCTTCATTTATTCTTAGATCAACTATTATTTATAACATCCAGTTAAAATAGAAAACTTACAAACAGACAAATCGATTCCTCACTGGCTCCCCCTGCTGGAGCCTCTGTCACCATAGCAACCGCACCCTGCCGTGTCAATAGATGGATAGTCGTGGAGGCCTGATGATGGATTTGTCCCCCCCCCCTCAGGTGCGAGCCCTGAACGTTGACGGCTCTCTGAACCTGCTGGGACTGGAAACCGTCCGGCTCATCTACTTCAGAAACAAGATGGCCGGTAAGAGAACCACCTGCATCAAATTGTCCGAGTCGATTCCACTCCTCGTCCTACCAGCAGGACACGGCGCTTCAGGGCCTTTTCTTACTTCATCTGCTGCTTATACCACGTGATCTGTGACCGTAGAAGGTCGCGTCCCTCTAGTCGCTCTCATCAACATGCGCTCTTCCAGAGGGCGACGAGCTGGTGGTCCCGGAGACGTCGGACGCCAGCAGGAAGCAGATGGTGCGCAGCATGAACAACAAGAGGCGCTTCTCCTTCAGGGTGCCGGAGGAGGAGCGGCTCCAGCAGAGGAGGTCGGTACCTGCAGGAGGACTCGCTCTCTTCTTCTTGATCATCACTGTCGTCAGTGCAGAACGAGGAACGTGACCAGGCAGCGAAACATCAACACCTGAAGCTCCACTTGTGTTCCCAGGGAGATGCTGCGTGATCCAGAGATGAGGAACAAGCTCATCTCCAACCCCACCAACTTCAACCACGTGGCCCACATGGGACCAGGAGACGGCATCCAGATCCTTAAAGATCTGCCCATGGTACACGCACACGCACACGCACACACACACACACACACACACACACACTGAAACGGACACAACGTGTGTCTGCTGCCTTTGTTCTTCATCCAGATGTTCAGTGTATCACGTCAGCATCTGAGTCACAGCAGTAAAAAGCTCCTCTCCCTCACGCTCCTTCATCCTTTAAATGCCCCCCCCCCCCCCCCCCTCTCTCCCCCCCTCCCCCCCGGCTGTGCGGCAGCAGAGGTCGTGCCGTTCCGCTTAGACCTCAGTGGCCGATTGTGTTCATCTGTAGAGCATGTGCTCCATCCTCACTCCTCCATCCTCACTCCTCACTCCTGTCCCCCCCGGCACTGCACTCTGGCGTGCGTGCGTGTGCGTGTGCGTGTGCGCGTGTGTGTGTGCGTGTGCTCCATGCGTGTTTAAACCAGAACGTCCGTGTTCAGGAGAGCCGCGCGGGCTTCAGCGGCTCCGTCAGCATCCCCTCCATCACCAAGAACCGCGGCGAGCCGGGCCGCTCCATGAGCGCCAGCAGCGGACTGGGCATACGTGAGTAACCGCAGGACCCGTCGCTGCCCCTAGCAACCAGTCAGTAAGCCCCTCCCCCCCCCACCACCACCACTGGCCCTTTGCTCAAGCAGTCCTCCGTCCGTCCTCTCCGTCCAGGCTCGTCCTCCCAGAACGGCAGCGCGCTGCGCCGAGAGCTGTCCGGGGGGAGCTACGGATCCAAGCGGCAGGCCATGACCTCCCCCTCGGAGAGCTCCCTGTCCTCCGGCGGGGGGGTGGACTGCGGGGACGCTCCGCTGTCCCAGTTTGACAGAGAGGTCAGTAAATACGCCGCCGCCAGAGTCTCTGAGACAACATCAGCTTTGTCCACCTGCACGCCATGACTGTCTTAAATGCGACGTGAAGAAGCGATCCCATTGTTCCCCACTGAAAGACCCCCCCTGACACACCCCCCCCCCCCCTCATCCCACCGCTCTGACCGGCCCGTCAGCTCCCTGTGACGTCACCAGCGCTTCCTGCTGAGGGAAACTATTGTTGATCAATAGTTTGAAGCCATTGTTACCACCTGACCGGTGGGGGGGGGGCGCGTTCTGTCAGTCATCCTCCCGTTTGCTCCCTTCTCACATGTCGCCCCCCCCCCCCAACGTGTTTCAGACATTTCCTGTCAGATGAAATGGATCCAACGGTAAATGTACATTAGTTCCCCACCGCCGACGGACCGCCCGCCTTCCCTCCCGCGCCCCCCCATCCTCCTCCATCGCCCCCCCCCATCCCCATGCCGTGAGCCCGGACGCTGCCCGCTCCATTCCTCTGCCCCCCCCCCCCCCCCCCCCCCTCCCACCCAGCATGTTGTCTGTGGGTGCTGAGCTGTGAACTCTCCTCTGCAGTGGCAGGCGGTCTCACCGTCGGAGAAGACCCCCGATCTGAAAAGGGCTTTAAGGACCCTGCTTAGTAAGATGAAGGTAATGTCCCCAAACACACGCGGCGAGCACCGTGTCACGGAACACACGCATCACACACCGCGTCTCACTACCCGCCAGCCTCCACCCTGTGCCGCTCCGCCTCCACCCGTCACCGCAGCACCATGCGAAGGCTTTGTCACCTCCCCCCGGAGTCGGTCCGCCCCGTCATCCGTCCGCACCGCATGTCTGCTCCCGGCCCGCGTTGCTGCACGGAGCAGAACCACCGACCCCGCTCGCTGCAGGGCGCTCGCTGCAGGGCGCTCGCTGCAGGGCGCAGTGACGTCACGTCGCCGGTCCAGAAGACAAAGACTGATTGGTTGCACGATGTCACGTGTGTGTGTCTGTAAACGTGGCTGGGCAGTGCTTCTCCCAATACACAACCAATACACAACCTGTGCACTGAATGCAGAGAGTGTGTGTGTGTGTGTGTGTGTGTGTGTGTGTGTGTGTGTGTGTGTGTGTGTGTGTGTGTGTGTGTGTGTGTGTGTGTGTGTGTGTGTGTGTGTGTGTGTGTGTGTGTGTGTGTGTGTGTGTGTGTGTGTGTGTGTGTAAATCAGTGGTCACTGGAGACACTGGACCTCACGTGGGAGGAGTCTCACATCGCAGCCAGTCGTACTATGAAGCCGCCCCCCCCCCCCCCCCCAACTGTCCTGCATGTTTGTTTTCCTCCAGCTGGTCGTTTCTGGTCATTTGAGCTGGTGATGTGGAAGGTGGTGGTTCCACCTCCTTGTGTCCTCCAGTGGAGGAAAACGCCTTAGCTTAGCTTCATTTATCGCAGGCCGGACTGATACTAGAACGCTCTCCTCTGCTGTTCTAACCCCCCCCCCCCCCCCCCCCCTCTCTCTCCTCATTGGTCTCCGCCTGCAGGATTCAGACTCGCCTCGCCACTCCACGGCCTCCAACAGCTCCACCTTCAGCAGCCCTCCCAGTCCGGCCTCCCCCCACAAGGCCAAGTCCCTGTCCCTGGAGAGCACGGACCGCACGGGCTGGGACACATGAGCCTCCGTCAGCTACACGCCGTTGCGCCCCACCCCCCACCCAAACTCCACCGACAGCACAGGACTCCAAACAATCCCTCCTCTTCCTCCTCCGCCTATCGCTTTCTCTCTGAATATTCCCCCTCAGTGCCCAGAGAACTGCACCCACTTCTACACCCTCCATTTGTCCCGGTCGGAGGCTCCGCCGTCCCTCTGAGGGAGAAGCAGCGATATGAGAACGTGTGTGTGTTTATTCACAATGTGTCCTGCCCCCCCCCCCCCGTTTAGATTCACTCTGAATGCAACAGAGAGAAGAGGAGCATCTGGAGAGAACCTGATTTGTACTTGTACATATGGGACCCTTTGGGTTTTGGGGACAATACTTTAATTTATTTATCAATCTTAGAGAAGGAAAAGTAGGTTTGCTTCACGGTCGACTCGGGCGGGTGGAGCTTAACCCCCCCCTGCGCCCCCCCCCCCCCCCCCCCGCGCCGCTTCCTCTTTGGATGCTGCAAAAATTGAAAAAAAAAAAAAGTAGAAAGAAAGCAATGATCTATTTTTTATTTTGCGCTTGGTATTAACTGCAGTGACTTTATAACATTTTTTTTAATTTTGACAACAAGCAGCGTTGACAACGGCGGCTCGAATGACATCACCACATCTCCTGTGACCCCCCCCCATCGGAGTGACATCACCCAGCGTGCAGCTCGCAGGTTCCCATGACAACAATGTACATAGGTTCAAAGTAGAGAGTAATATATGAGACGGAAAACACTACAGAGACGGGAGATCCTTTTGTTTTCACACATTTAGGCCGTTTTAAACCACTTCCCAGTTTTCTTTTTTTACCGTGCGATTTTAAATTGGTTTGTTTTTTATTGTATGTTTGTTTTCCACACTCGGTTTGTGTGATGCCCGTCAGGTAAACATGTGAACGCACACGTGTGTGTGTGTTTCTGGTGGAAGTCCTCCCACTGAGCGGGAAAAGGACAACGAGAGACACTTTGAACCCTCGTGGTCTTTGGTTGATCTGTTCACTACTAAACACTAAAATGAGAATGTCTCCACTTAAACACTCGCACCATCACCGGGCTGCATCTCCACCGTGTGAACACACACGCAGTACTCCGTCTGTAGGAGCGGACGCCTCCACTTTATTCCTCCTGTCTTTGTCAGAAAGTGTCATTCCTGCCGATTCCCGTTTGAAACAAAGCGGCGCGTTAAAGCCCATTCCAAGTATTTTATTTTGAAGTATTCCGTTTCTTCTGCAGAGCCGGAATACGTTTCATTCCAAGAAACCACCTCTTTTAAAGCTGACCAGTCTGCGGTCCTCCTGCAGAATGTATTAGATGGGGGGTTTAGCCCGGTGTTTTATTATGGCCATTGTACAGAAAACTGACCGTAGACAGATGAAGAGGGGGAGAAACTCAGGAAATGTCAGAACCAATGAATTCTTTTCATGTGGATGGATGAAGGAGGTGAATGTGGCTCCAGCAGTAGATGAGATGGGGGGGGGGGGGTGATGGCTGTGGAAGAAAATAATACAGAATGAATCAAACGCCTTTGCATTTCAGTGAGGTTTTATCTACAATACCTTCTATATTATTTTGCTCTTTCATATCATTACGTTGTTTTCTTTCTAGGATTGCTTTGTAATAATTTGTACAGTTTTGCATGTTTTAGATGTAATCATTTTTTGGTTTGTTTTACTTGGACTTGCTCCCTTTTGAACGGTTTGGGCGTTTTACTGAGGATAACCCACTACAGGTGATGTAGATTCTTTTTTGCACAAAAAAAAATATTTAAGGTGTAAGGTCAAACAAAAATAATGTATGGAACTGGCTGCCACACCTCTGGAGAACTCATTATATTAACCTGACTCCGATGTATTTCAATAAAGCGGAGGGCTGTTACGAATATAAACCAGTGTTGCTGTGGTCATTACTTCTGATAAACGTCCGTCCATTCTTTAAAAGAAGCTTTATTACAAAGTTTTTACAAGTAAGGAAACATTTCTAAACAGGACAAACTACCCAACGTGGTTCTAATTTACCTATTTAAAGAAAGCACGTGCGAGCTAACGGCTAACACCGGGTGCGAGCTAGCGGCTAACACCGGGTGCGAGCTAGCGGCTAACACCGGGTGCGAGCTAGCGGCTAACACCGGGTGCGAGCTAGCGGCTAACACCGGGTGCGAGCTAGCGGCTAACACCGGGTGCGAGCTAGCGGCTAACACCGGGTGCGAGCTAGCGGCTAACACCGGGTGCGAGCTAGCGGCTAACACCGGGTGCGAGCTAGCGGCTAACACCGGGTGCGAGCTAGCGGCTAACACCGGGTGCGAGCTAGCGGCCAACACCGGGGCAGATTTGATGGTAGAATCCTTCCACTGAACGAACACGCAGTCATAAGGCAGCAGTTTGGTTTCAGCTTGTTTTGCTGTTCAGGCTCTTGCATTCTGGGAAATGTAGTCGTCTCTTGTTCCAGCCGTCACAGCAAAGCAATGAAGTACCTCAATGTAAAAATAAAAAGTTTTAAAATGAGATGAGTCACATTTTTGGTTGTTCTCTAAAGGAATTCAGCCCTCAGGTGTGAATGAACAGCCTTTATAAAAATGTCTCCAGCAGGTAACGTTACCACAGTTATTAAGAGGTGCAACAAACTGTCACATGTAGCCAGTAAATCTTAAGAAGAACAAGGCGTCTGCAGTTTCTCACATCCGTCCTTTCTACAAACAAGTCGCATCAGTCCAGCAGAGATGGTCCCTTATGGTCCCAACCGGCTCAGTAAAGCAGGCCCAACAGTCGGGAGCCTCGTAGACTTTTTCCAGTGTCGGGGACCCGTCAGGACCACTGGACCCGTCTTGGTTTGGACAAAGATTGTTTTTGCCCCTCAGTTTTTGGAAAAGAGGGAAGAGTAAAGTTGAGAGGACATTTTAAGCCATCGATCCGTGCGCTTCACTCGGCTGCATGTAGCGCTATTGTAGCTAACGTCCTCAGAGGACACCGTCCTTTGCTTCCTGTCCCGCTCACTGTGGATCCTTCACGCATTCTCTCACTTCCTAAGAGAGAAATCCTTCTGAAGCCGAACACCGATCCTCCTCCAGGACTCGGTGAATCCCGTTTCCAGCGACACCATACACCGCTTGGGTGGTGCTGGTGAGGTCCCTGGCGCTGCCGTGCCGCGAGTCCAGCCGTTGGGTGGAGCCGTGCCGTGATTGGCTGTCCAGCCGGTTGGTGCTGCAGTGTCTGGACTGTTGGTCGTAGAGGCGCGACATGCTGCCGTAGGGCAGCCGCTCATCTGGGGCCCGGAAGCCGGAGGCCGCGTACCTGTGAGGACAAACGTCAGCGTGAGGAGCCCGGCCCTCTGTGCGCGGAGGACACACACACAAACACATCACACCTACCGGCCGTCCCGGGAGCGGTGCAGGCTGCCGTGGTAGCTGCTCATCTTGGAGCTGCGGACCGAGCCGGCCCGGCTGGTGCTGCCGCTGGGCGGCTCGTCCAACATGGCCAAGTGGGTGGAGGAGGCGTGGGTGGACGTCCCCTGGGTGGACGTGCCCTGCGACTTCCTCACGATGGCCGCGTTGGGGTCCCTGAGCAGCAGCTGGGCGAAGTCGGGCTCCTGGAGCACCTGCCGCCTCTCGTGGACCATCGCGCTGCAGCGGGTGGAGGAGGAGGACAGGGAGGGGGCGGAGCGATGGGAGGAAGAGGGAGGCAGGGCAGGGAGGGAGGGCAGGGAGAGATGCAGCAGGGTGGGGAGGGACAGGGGGAAGGCGGCCAGGCGGTGGGTGTGGTAGAAGAGGATGGAGGAGTGTGTGGAGCAGGCGGTGGGAGAGGAGGTTAATGCTCTGAGTTTGGAAGGGGGGGGGGGGGGGGGGGGGTGAGCGCAGAAAAGGGCCAGTGTTCACCACCAAGCCACATGACACGCGTGTGCACACGACATGACACGCGTGTGCACACGGCTGCTGAGCGGACACGACCCCTCATGTCTCACACGCTACGTGTGCAGTTTATCACCTGCAGTGAAGTACATAATACTTCATGTATATTATTGTATGTGGAGGACGCCTAAAAGACACCATCAAAAAGTATAACATGCATGTAAAGTAGTAATTATATATATAATATGTACGAGAGGACTCGAGTCATCAGATCAGATCTCACTGCTTCTCTTTAAATAAGAACTAACTCGGTATCAGATACAGCCCGACAGTAAGGCCCGCTTGTATACAAATGAATGTACAGTGTATTTGCATACGTGTATTTACATATATTTACATCATGTGTGTAGTTGTGTCCATCAGGACGGAGACCAGCGGATAAACATTGAAACCTTTCAAAAGACGTTGTTGTTGTCGTTGTTCTTTGCTTGCTGTGAGATACTTTATTATTACGATATGTCCCCCTGCCGGTATACCAGCCCCCCCCACTAGAAAAAGTGCATATATATTTTTTGTCTTATTTTCCTCACTGACATGTTAACGTGTGCGCGTGGCGTCAAGTTGTAAAGCCAGAGGTCCGTACGTACTCTTTGCGTCTCTTGCCGTGGAAGAAGCCGGCCCACTCGAAGCAGGTCTTCTTGCTGCCCACCCAGAACACGGAGGGGATCCCCACGATCAGCATCATCACGTACTTGATCAGGAACACGGCCAAGTCCGGGCGGCTGGTTCGCTCCACCTGAACGCACGCACACGCACACTTTTTATATTTCTGCTGTACATTTGTCGTCCTGCTCAATAATTCTTGTTATAATAATAAAAATAATTATTATTTTCTTCAGAATTCTTTCTACTGCGTGAACATCTGCACGGTTCTGCATCACTGCTGGATACACAGTTTGTAGACGTGTGACTGGAATCCAACACAAAGGTCAACCAACTGAGCTCAGACCTTTAACTAGTTCTTCTACCATTGACCTTTAACTAGTTACATTACATTTTTAACCCCATGCTTTTTACTGAGCCCCTTGCGTGTCTTTTCAACCCTCCTGCAGCAGCAGGCTGTGATTGGTCTCTGACTACGTCCTTTAGAGTCTCACGTCTCCGTTTTCACAGCACAATACGGCCGTTATTAAAAGGAAGAACGTTTACGAGAGAACGGATCAGATTGAAGAGCTTTTAAATATGAGCGCTTGTACAAGCCGTCATTGGCGGACGATGAGGACGCCGGATGGCCTCTGATTCATGGAGGGAGATCTCCACAAACGAGGGAACAAAGTCGTGGAGGAAAATACGGGACAAATGTGTCCTTGATGAAAAGCAGCAGTGTGGATGCACGGGGCAATAAAGTCTATGATAAATAAATAAACCCACCAACGACTTCCACACACAAAGACGTGACTCTCCAGGTCGTCTTCAACAAAACACGTGACTCCACCTGTTGTTCTGGAGGTGAATCGCTCTGCAACACACGCAAGACTTTACAACCAGGACGTGAGACCAGTGCGTCGACGCGTAAAGACGCAGACTTTAGATCCACTGTGGACACTCGGGCTCACAGGGACGTGATGCCGCTGAAAGGAACCGCCTGGATTATTAACAGCTCTGTCACAGTGATGCAGAGTGTGTGTGTGTGTGTGTGCGTGCGTGCATTGCCTTTAAAAGCGCTTGGCTGTTTTTAAGACATCTGGCTCTCTAACGTCCGTGTGTGTGCAAACATCTGGCGGCTGTCAGCCTCCTCCCAGCTGTGACCTCCTGCTCGGCCTTCCAGCTTCCTTTCAAAGCCCCAGTTTTATAAGTACTGTGTACAAACATCTGTGCAAACGGTGATAGACACATGTGAATCCATGCATCAGCATCTGGGCGCCTCCATCCGACTACTCATTGGTTTGTAAAGCTCCGTTGAGCCGGATTATGGGATGTTTCAGCTACGACATCATCACGCAGACAGTGCTGTTAGCTAATTACTATGTGAACATGTTCCAAATGAATATCGTCTTCTGTTGAATGTTTCTACGCTCAGAACTGATGATAGTCAGTGCGTGATAGATGATGCATTTATATGTGAAATCACTTATTAGACTACAACAAAGAAACTAGAAATACATTAATTCAACTTATAATACGGGTAGAAGAAATCCAGCGTTCTGATTGGTTGAGGTTATTTAAGCAATAAGGTACTTGAGGCTGTACTTTATCGTCCAATAATGTTACAGCTGTTACATTATTGAGGATAAAGTACCTTATTGCTTAAATAATATGTACATATATGTAGTTAGCAGCCGACAGGCCTCTGGCTGGGAGTCACCTGGTAGGGGCAGGGGATGTGGTAATCCCGACACTTCTCCTGGACCCAGGTGGTCTCCCAGACGGCGCGGCGGCTGCTCTCGTAGAGGAAGCAGCCCAGGACGGCCAGCAGGGGGACCAGGTACAGCACGGAGAACACGGCGATGCGGATCATGAACTTGACCAGTTTCTCCTGGTTCTCCTTCTCCAGCGGGATCTCCATGCGGACGCGGTTGAGTGCGGCTATGCCTGCCAGCAGCAGCGCCACGCCGACCTGGGGGGACGGGACAGGGGGGCGCTTAGCTCGCACGGATCACGTTCTGGGACACAGGACGTCCCTCCCACTTTGGCCATTACAAAATAAATCCATTTCAACATGACAGAACAAACAATGTCCTCCTGCGCTCGTCCTCACCACCACGTCCAATCCCAGCGGCGCCAGCAGGAACCAGCGCAGCGCCGTCAGGTTGTACAGCCCCACGAAGCAGACGCCGCTCACGCTGTCCCCCTCGATCTTGTTCATGGCGAGCAGGGCGACGGTGAGGACGCCGGGGACGCCCCAAGCGCAGGCGTGGAACAGGAGGGCCTTCTTCTCGATGGCCTCGCTGCCCCACTTGGGAACAGCCGCCAGGAACCAGGTGATGGTCAGAATGACCCACCAGACGCTGCCGGCCATGGTGAAGAAGTAGAGCACCATGAAGAGCAGCGTGCAGGCCTGGGACAGAGACACAGAGGACAGCCAGAGGGTCAATGTGCAGGCAGCGGGCGTACCGGACGCGGTCCGGGAGCCACGGCTCTTTACCTTGTTATGGGAGCCCTGGGTCACGGTGGAAGCCCTGAACCTCCCGGGACTCGCCGCGTTGCAGGACACTCTGTCCTCCAGCAGGAAGCCGAGGAAGAACGCCAGGGACACCATCATGTAGCACACGGCGTAGAAGATGATGGGACGCTCCGGGTAGCGGAAGCGCGACACGTCGATGAGGAACGTCAGGAAGGTGAAGAGGGTGGCGGACAGGCAGACGATGGACACCACGCCGATGAGGTAGCGGGCGAAGGTCAGCTCCTCGCGCGTGAAGTACATGTTGGCGCACGGGGGGGAGCAGTCGCGGACCCCCATGAAGGAGTAGCCCAGCTCGGGGTCGATCTTGAGTTCCCTGGGACACCAGAAGCCGTAGTCCCGCTGGATGGAGACGGGCGACTCCGTCGTGTCCGAGGCGGACAGCAGGTCCTCGGGGCGGGGGTACGGCTGGTCGCAGTCCGGGAACCTGAGGGACGAGACCACATGACCTCAGGCGAATAGAACTACATAAATACAACAGAGGGAAATGTGTGTTTGTGTGTCTGTAAAGCAGCCAACTCTCGCTCAATTCCTTCCCAATATCTTGTTCTGGCCCATTTACGCTGCGCGATTCACTCGCAGGTCCGGTGGACTTTAGTAGCCGGTTGTCACGGCGAGTCTGCCGCCGGTGTACCGACCTGCTGCAGTCCATTTCCTGCGGCCAGCTGACGCCAAACATGTCCATGAGCTTGTAGCAGTCGCTCCTGGCCTGCAGGCAGAGGCGGCGGCAGGGCAGCGTCATCCGGCCGTACTCGGTGCACACGGGGGCGTAGAGCGCGCACAGGAACATCCGCAGGCCCGGGGAGCAGTGGAGGTTCACCATGGGATGGAAGGGCTGCAGATCAAATCACAAAACTCTTTTATTGAAAGGACTCCCCCCCCACAGCGAGGGCCACAAAGAGATCAGTGGAGCAGGACTCGGACTCTTTCTGGAGAAGAGCCCACGAAAACAACGATAATCCCCCCGTGGTACCAGACACCCCCCCCCCCCCCCCTCTCCTTCAGACAGGAAGGGCACAACAAGTTGCCCCCCCCTCTCACACACACACACACACACACAACATAAAGGCCTGACGCATGCAAAGTGAGCCACGAGGTGCAGGAAGCATCCGTGGGGAAAGTGACGCCGCGGTGCCTCCAGCCCCCCCGGGTACTGCTGCGCCCTCCCCCACCAGTCAACGACTGAAGGACGAGGAGGGACGGGGACGGGCTCCTTGTCCCGGTGTTTGTTGGATGGTGGATTTTAACGAGGACGTCTGCTGAGGGACGTTTGTGAACGTGAGACACAGAGAGGCGTGTGTGTGTGTCAGATGGAGACCGATTGGACGAGCCGTAGTGTCAGTCAGTCATCTGAGGGGCGGGAGTCGGTGTCCCCAGTCAGTCACAGAGGACACGGAGACACGTCCATTCACTCCCACATGCACAGCTTTAGAGGCTGAACTTCCTTTAGCTCCCATTGCTGCCCCTAAAGAGCTGACGGAGGACTCTGCTCTGCTACACCTCCTCCGCCTGCTGGAAGCATGCAGCACGCCACCCACACGCATGTCTCCATGCAGGAGGGACAGTAAAGGCCCTCAGGGGACAAAGCAGCCACATCCGTGCAGCTTTTCTTCATAGCACAGTGAGCGGTGTGGAGAGGACGGTCATGAGACGGACATCTTCCACCGCGGGGGGACGGACTCGTTGCCCCACGATGAGTGTTCGTCCGCCCGCAGGCCATCGATGGCCCTTGTGATGACATCACCCTGCGAGGCGTTCAGTGACGCGGGTCGTTCCTCAGTGGTGGAGTCCCCCCCCCTCTAGGAGAAGTTCCTCGGCGTTGCCCCGTAGCGTCGGTTAGCCGCTCAAACATGATCTGATGCCTCTAAAGTGAGCTCATCTTTGTGCTGCGCTCGGCTTTGAGCCGGTGGTGACGTACGGCGTCATGAACACACATCTGGGCTACGGGGGGGGGGCGAACATCTAGACTCCTTCAGGTCATCACGCTTCCCTCTTTTCTATTTCTATACTCCGTCATGGTTCCCCTCCTCCACCTCTTCAGTGTCTCCAGTCAGGATGGGACACGTGACTCCGACCCCCCCGGACGCTCCACACTGTCCACGGGGAGTTGGGAGTTGATGGGCGCACTGGGAGCAGCCGGTGAACCACTGGTCGAAACGAGGGGGACTGGGGGGCCGGGGGGGGGGGGGGGGGGGGGTATGCTAATGTTTCAGCTTCAACCTCAGCGGCAGACATCACGTATTCATGAGTGTGTTGGGGGATTTTTGATGTGAGTGGAATAATATGAGGCCTGAGCAGGAGACCCTGGAGGCTGATTTATTAAAGACGGTTTGTTGGCGACAGACAGGCAGGCAGACAGACAGGCAGACAGACAGACAGACAGACAGACAGACAGACAGGCAGGCAGGCAGGCAGACAGACAGACGGTTTGGTTTTTTAACTGAACTTTACATATTTCAGCCGTTAGCTGCAAACTGCCTTTGAAGAAAAACAGGCGTGACCTCGGTCTCATGAATATCTGAGATTCTCAGCGTGTTTTGTCGTGTTATTAAATATGCCCGTGGTCTAGTGGGGGGGGGGGGGGGGGGGGTGTAGTTCCCTTTTAATGAAGGCTCAGTCTGCTGCTGAGACGGTGACGTTAGTGACAAAGAAGCCAACTGGTCCATGTTAAAAATACCACCCAGTCACCTCTTTCCTTCACCCCCCTGCCTTCTGCCTCCCCCTCTGCTCCTTTCTCCTCTGCTGCCATTTCAATTCTCCAAATTTTCAAGCTCAGCGCCATGGCAACGGGTGATGCATCACCAGGGAGGAGGAGGGTGGAGGAGGGAGGAGGAGGGTGGAGAGCGGGTTTGAGGAGGTCAGGGTGCGGGGCGGAGGGGACCACCTCCTGGGAGGCAAGAAAGCCTCGGCCCCCTTTGTTACAGCACAATCGGGACGGTTTCCTGGGCAACGGGAGAGCCCTGCGCAGGGGGGAGGGGGAGGACAAAAGACGTGGGAGGAGGAGGAGGGGTGAGAGAGAGAGAGACGGGAGGGACGGGTCCACTGAGTCAACCGTGTCATTCCCTGCTAAATGTTTGAAAACCTTGTGTCCATGTGTGTACACACACACACACACACACACACACACACACACACACACACACACACACACACACACCTCTCTCTGGATGAGCTTCTCTTTCAGTCCACTGCCAATAAACACAGTGTTGGACATTTAATAAAACAAGAGGCTCCTTTATAGCCCGGGTCACGCTGGGTAGGATTTATCAGACCGTGTGTGTGTGTGTGTGTGTGTGTGTGTGTGTGTGTGTGTGTGTGTGTGTGTGTGTGCGCTTAGCTGGGAAACATCTTCACTACTTTTTATTTCACTGCAGCCTGTTTTAACTTGAGCGAGCGTCCAATGAAACTCTGTCTCTCTCCTCAGCTCCCGTTTACTCCACTCACCGCTGCTTGTTGGTATCTGGGTCACTCCTCCCAGCAGCTGTAACGTGACACAGTTTATGTGGACGCGTCGTAAAGCCGAGACAAGAGGCGGATTTAAGGAGCTGCAAAGAGGAGGAAGTCAGTGGAAGTGGGACAGATCGGTCATGGTGTCCCTGCTCGCCCTTCACACAAAACGCCTCAAACAACGTGACATGATGACGACAAGAACATCATCTGGAGAAATAATCCCCCCGCAGGATTAATAAAGAAACTATCTACCAATGATGGTCCTTGTGCATCTAAATAGTTCGTCACTGAATTTCCAACATCCATCTCCTTTCTCTTTAGCTATTAAAATGATTTGGCGGTTCACACGCCGGTAATAGGAGACCTTCCCTCGGCCCATCTGGCCATGAAGAAACCCCTCAAATAATCCCTGTTCTCCATGGCTGAAAGAAAGGAAATGCGAGTGCTCGTCATCTGCCCCGATTACTGGGCGCCGTCCTGATATCAGTCGGGCAGCTCAGAGGACGGGACTTTGGTTCTCTTTGTGAGTCGCTCCCACTCGTGTCCCGCCAGCGGGGACGGAAGCATTGTGCCACAGGAAGACCAGATATTTCCCAGCCCTTAGGCCGCTGTCCCACTTTCGCTGGGAGGTCATTCAGCGGTCAGCGATGACGACGAGCGACCCGGAGGAGTCCTGTGCGTGCGGAGCACCTGTGGCGTTGCATATGGATGTTTGGTTAAAAAGGGTTTTACATTAAAAAGTAAATCCTTGGAAAGCTGCTCTGTTAATGTGGGTTGAAGCTTAATTCTCTGTGGGTCAAATGCCCACAGTGCAAACCGCACAGAACCTCAGAATAAAGATTATAACGATATTGTGACGAATTGCTTTCACTTTCCCCCAAAAACAAAAGCTTGAATAGACCTTGAGAGGCGAGACCGGAGAAAAAGGAAACGAGGAAGACACCACTTCAGGGGGTTCGGACAAAAAGTGCAAGAACGGCAGGCGTTGGTTCTCGTCCAACTCCCAGTTTCGCCACGGTGCCGGGCATTCATCATCATCATCCTCATCCTCATCACGGCCATTCAGCAGCCTAATTCCCTTCTAAATCAACTGTCAATTCTCATTTGGCTGCCCTCGACATCTTGCAGGCTTTCAATTCTCCCATGAACTGGATCTAGGGCGAGTTATCTGGGAAACAAGAGCCAAACAGAGGCAAGCTCGCTCCTTATTTGGAACCAATGGGGTTTGCATGTGTAACTACCATTTACGAGCTCTAAAAGAGACTTCATTATGGGTCCATGACCAATCAAAGTGAACACCGTCTAAACCAGAAGTGCCTCTCTGTTCACAGCGACCCACACACTGCGAATAGGCACAACAAGCAAACACAGCAGCGGGGTAGTAACAGCTCTGCCAATGAGGAAACACACGTTACACACTCTGAATTCGTTTTCTTTAAGAATCCAACAAAAACACAAACTAGAGGAGATGAGAGTGAATATTTCACCATCGACAAGGAAGGATACGTAGGATCCGAAATCAGATATCGTATCCGTAGGGCTGGAGAGGTGGCAGCAGTGGCATCTTTTCCAAAAGTGAGTGCAGTTGTGATGTGATGATGTGTTGTGATGATAAAATGTGATGTGACGAAAAAATGTGATATGAAGATGTGATGAAATGTGATATGAAGATAAAATGTGATGTGACGAAAAAATGTGATATGAAGATGTGATATGGTGAAATGTGATGATGTGATGATAAAATGTGATATGAAGATGTGATGATAAAATGTGATGAAATCTGATGATGTGATATGATGATAAAATGTGATGATAAAATGTGATATGAACATGTGATGATAAAATGTGATATGAACATGTGATGATAAAATGTGATGATGAAATGTGATGTGATGATAAAATGTGATGATGAAATGTGATGTGATGATGAAAAGTGATGATGTGATATGATGATAAAATGTGATGATGTGATATGATGATAAAATGTGATGATGTGATATGATGATAAAATGTGATGATGTGATCTCCCACAGCAGTGTTCAGGCTGCGTTACATAACCCAGGATTTTCCCTCCACCGTGTGTCTCTCACTCACTGAAAGCGACTACAGCGAAGTGCAGAACGCACAGATGGTCGCCACGGCTCGTGTACCCATCACCGCCAGGAGGGGCGGAGCGGGTGTCAAGTGGTAAAAGTGACGGAGCGGGTGGGAGCCGAAGGGAACCTGGTGCTGAGAATGCATAAAGTGAGATCAGTAAAGATGCGCACACACACACACACACACACACACACACTCATGTTTTGGCGCAGTTTGCTCGATAGACGGAGCTTCCAGGGGATCATCCGATGCAAAGGATGGGATTAAGTTAACGAGGTGATGCATCTGCTCCACGGTTGTGTGTAAATGCCTAAATCGCCATTTCACAGAGGATAACACAACAGTAGGGTACTTTGCTGGTAAATCCATAGATAATCTCAGGGGAGAACAATAAACATGGACTGCATGGACTAACTGCTCAGGTTATGTTAAATATGAAGAGTCCCTGATGTTGACAGTGGCCAGAAACCCTTTTAAGGACACCATAATAATGCGCTTAGCTCACAGCCTCCGGGGCAATTATTGAATTCACAGTGCTGAATTCACTCGTAATAATGACGCAGAGCTCAAAAGTGGGCTGTTTTCAATGAAATGCAACATGTCTGGAACCCTCTGAGACAAAAGTGAAATTTGAATATATTGGAAGAGAAAGGACATATAAAGCGGATCAGGTCAATAAAAAAAAAGACTCCTCTCGACTAAAGAAAACTCTTGGTGGAATTACAATCAAACCCAATCCGTATCCCCACTAGAAATCAATCACAACACCAAAGGAAAAACGGTAGAAAAGAGACCTCAGCGTTACAATTCGACACAACGTGATATGAATTCATTTCCACGTTTCACCATTTATGATTCAAATGCGTGTCCAAGTGCAAGAAAGCGTCATTTGCAGATGGTCCTCTACACAGGCAGTTACCTACTTAGAAGGCTCACGCGTGACTGAATGCACGTGCAGGTTCTTTATTTTAGTTGTTTTATAAACATTAAGACCTGATCTTCCAGTCGTCGGGTGTGCCGATGACTCAGCCAGTTGAAAAGGCTTTTCTACACGTGCTGATCAGTTCCACTTGTGACCACGAGCACAGAATATCAGCAGATGCCCGTGTCCTCCCTCACCACGGTGGAACCGTGGACCGTACGGGTCGGCGGGGTACGTACCTCCATGGCGAGGGCCGCGGTCTGCTGGTCGTAGTGGTTCAGTATGTTGGGCATGTAGGTGGAGTTGTAGGGAAGCCCCTGGCACATGCGAAGGGTTATGGGCTCACAAGTGAACAGACTGTGGCTCTCCTCCGCCGCGTCCATGGGGATGGCGACGCACGTCGTCACCATGGACACCGACAGCAGCCACAGGAGACGCATGGCGGGTCCGTACGGCAGGAGAGGGAACAGCCTGAGGCGGGTCGCCCGGCGGGGGAGACGGGGCTGGCCCGGTTAGCCACTGGCTGCATCCATCGGCGCGGGGAATCCGGTCAGCAGACCTCCATGGCCCGGCAGGACGCCGTGGTCCCTTAAGACGCCTCGCCTCCTTCTCCTGCCTCCACGTCAGCCAGGACGCATACGAGAGGACGTCGATGACCACGGCCGCCGAATGTTCAATCTGCATTGGACAACAGAAGCACAACATTTGTTAAACACATATGTTACTGTGTCACCAGTGCAGGATCATTCAACACATGAATTATCATTAAAATGTGAGAAACAATGGGCAGCGACTGCAGTGCACACAAGAGGCTGCAGCAGGAGGCGTAACGGAGGAGGAGAGAGATCACATTACCAGAATGAGTCAACAGCACAACAACTACACACAATATGAAGACACGACATCATCGGTTCGCTACGTCAGGATCTCTGCCACAACTACAACACAATGAAACGCGCTTAAAGGAGCTCATTCTACACGCGCCTCTGCGCTCCTCCTCACGGTAACGGCTCCTCTTCACGGTAACGGCTCCTCCTCTCGGTAACGGGCTCCTCCTCTCGGTAACGGGCTCCTCCTCTCGGTAACGGGCTCCTCCTCACGGTAACGGGCTGCCCCTCACGGTAACTGGCTCCTCCTCACGGTAACGGCTCCCCCTCACGGTAACGCGGTCCCCCTCACGGTAACGGGCTGCCCCTCACGGTAACGCGCTCCTCCTCACGGTAACGCGCTCCTCCTCTCGGTAACGGCTCCCCCTCACGGTAACGGGCTGCCCCTCACGGTAAAGCGCTCCTCCTCTCGGTAACGGCTCCCCCTCACGGTAACGGGCTGCCCCTCACGGTAACGCGCTCCCCCTCACGGTAACGGCTCCCCCTCACGGTAACGGGCTGCCCCTCACGGTAACGCGCTCCTCCTCACGGTAACGGCTCGTCCTCTCGGTAACGGCTCCCCCTCACGGTAACGGGCTGCCCCTCACGGTAACGCGCTCCTCCTCTCGGTAACGGCTCCCCCTCACGGTAACGGGCTGCCCCTCACGGTAACGCGCTCCTCCTCACGGTAACGCGCTCCTCCTCACGGTAACGGCTCGTCCTCTCGGTAACGGGCTCCTCCTCTCGGTAACGCGCTCCTCCTCTCGGTAACGGGCTCCCCCTCACGGTAACGGGCTCCCCCTCACGGTAACGGGCTGCCCCTCACGGTAACGCGCTCCTCCTCACGGTAACGGGCTGCCCCTCACGGTAACGAGCTCCTCCTCACGGTAACGCGCTCCTCTTCACGGTAACGGGCTGCCCCTCACGGTAACGGGCTCCTCCTCACGGTAACGGGCTGCCCCTCACGGTAACGGGCTGCCCCTCACGGTAACGGGCTGCCCCTCACGGTAACGGGCTCCTCCTCACGGTAACGCCCTCCTCCTCACGGTAACGCGCTCCTCTTCACGGTAACGGGCTGCCCCTCACGGTAACGCGCTCCTCCTAACGGTAACGGGCTCCTCCTCACGGTAACGGGCTCCTCCTCACGGTAACGCGCTCCTCCTCACGGTAACGGCTCGTCCTCACGGTAACGGGCTCCTCCTCACGGTAACGGGCTCCTCCTTACGGTAACGGGCTCCTCCTCACGGTAACGCGCTCCTCCTCACGGTAACGGCTCGTCCTCACGGTAACGGGCTCCTCCTCACGGTAACGGGCTCCTCCTCACGGTAACGCGCTCCTCCTCACGGTAACGGCTCGTCCTCACGGTAACGGGCTCCTCCTCACGGTAACGGGCTCCTCCTTACGGTAACGGGCTCCTCCTCACGGTAACGCGCTCCTCCTCACGGTAACGGCTCGTCCTCACGGTAACGGGCTCCTCCTCACGGTAACGGGCTCCTCCTTACGGTAACGGGCTGCCCCTCACGGTAACGCGCTCCCCCTCACGGTAACGGCTCCTCCTCACGGTAACGCGCTCCTCCTCACGGTAACGGGCTCCTCCTCACGGTAACGCGCTCCTCCTCGCGGTAACGGGCTCCTTCTCACGGTAACGCGCTCCTCCTCACGGTAACGGGCTCCTCCTCACGGTAACGGGCTCCTCCTCGCGGTAACGAGACGGCGGTCCGCTCCGGTTAACGGGAGACGCAGCGCGTGTACCGGCGTTGTGACGTGAACTCACCGGGCCGAGCGGCGCGCGGGGCGGGGGGAGGTTGAGGGGGAGAAACGGTGTGAATGTAAGCTAGCTGGAACCGGTTCCGTTAAACCCAAATTTACCTGAATGGCGAGAATTCACGTGCAGCGACGGGGTCTCCGGCGCTCCTCGTCGGGCTGGTAACAATGAGCGCTGCTCTCCTCCCCCCTCATCCTCTGTGCCCCCCCTCGTCCACCGAGAGATAAGCACGCGGCATTTAACAAACGGCTTCCGGACATGACCCTACACAATAAAAGCCTCCTTGACGAAAGACCAGACGGGACCCAGCGACGGGACACATGAACATGAAACAAACACACTACTTGTGGGTTTATTTCTTCATTTACAGGCACCTTAACAGGAGGATTTATTTCAAAAGCTATGAAATAGATTTAGCTTTCCATCAACACGATTGATGAGCAATGGTGGAAAATAACGAAGTAGATTTGGCACTGGACTTATATTTGAAGCTATAATACTCCTAATAGTACTAGTGGATTTCAAGCAGTTTCAAAATGTATTTTTACTCTACAGTTATAGTCACACATTATTCAACGTATCAACATAATTCATGAAACTAAAAAGTCTATAACACGTCGGACAAGATTACCAACCCCAAAAGTAAAATGATAATATGAGTTTAATATTTCCTGATGCATCAATACACAATTGACATGAAAGCAAATATCACTAACAGTGGGAATATTGTGAATCATAGTAGCTGGATGTAAGTGTGCATAACAACAAGCCAATGTCCTCTATGATCCATGCTTTTGGCCATCGACTCCTTTACTTTGAAGGCACGGTGGCTAGTTTCCGGTCAGCCCCGCGTGTGCTCGTCTACCTTCGATGCGAATCTCCGTCTTTCTTCGCAGCAGGTTTTGTCTCTTCGGTGCGCGCCACCGCCCTTTCGGGGACGAGCTTTCCGACAATGAATGGACACTTATTTGTCTGCGTGCGATGTTTGAACTGTTGAACTGACGATAAAACCACGTTTCATTTATTCATTTTGCTCTAAAATAGGCGCATTATGGGAGAAGTCCCACCATGTTGGATCCATTCACCAGAATTAATTTATTACGCATTATACAAATCTGTATTACCTCCACTACTACTACAAGTATTGTACTACTGATAATACAAACTATTGATCATTTAAATTGTTGCACTGACATGTCTTACGTATAACACACACGGGTTACAAGCCTGGTGAAGAAATGAGACATTCATCTTATAATGTCCAAGCAATTCAGTTTCACTCAATTCAGCAGAGCATTAAACAAGTGATATATTCCTTCCTCTGCGGGTTTCCCGGTCGGTGTGAACCGGCTGCGAGAGGCCTTTCTGCAGAGTGTCCGTGGCTGCAGCGTCGGGCCTTCTGCACTACCGCTGGCCCTCTGCGTGGGGCAGGCTGCGACCCCCGGCGTGCTCTCTGTCACTATGGCAACGGGTAAACTTTGCACAGGGACGTGGGACGGAGAAGAGAAGAAGACGAGTTGGGCGTACGGCGCGTTGGGTCGGATTCGTTCTGTCGGCAGAGGAGAACCGATGGTGAGCAGTGTGTTAACTCTCTGAACGCTGCGTCAGCTGGATTTCATCTTAACTCTGGAACGTTTTTTGGGTTTCAAAGACACAGAAGTACATTTGATGAATTGATGGATGTAAATGTTTCAGGTGTGGGTCGCTTACTGTCACTGTGCACGTAGCATATGTCGCACTGAGGGAGGACATGCATGTTAGTAACATAGTGCTCTGCGTACTTTACGTGCCGACAAATTTAACTGGCAAACATGTAAATAACGTGTTACCCTCCCCAGAGCTGCCGCGTGGCGCCGGCGTGCCAGACAGGCCCTTGGCTACGTCACGGAGCACCTGGACTCCTCTGCACCACCCTGCTTCCAACAGCAAGGTCAGCTCCACCCGGTCACACAAACACATCTGCTCCTATTCACAGTCGCACATGCTGCAAATACCCTGCAATCAAAATGTCACCCAGACGTCAGCAGCACAAGACACGTGAACGGCCTCCGTGACAGACGTGTTGTTTTATTATTGATAATGTAAAAGCTCACAGCTACATTGGACTACGTTCATGAGCAGGGGTCAGACCAGATGATTAAAAGGTTAATCTGATCATTAACCTTTTCCACTTTGCTCTTCTTTCTCAGGTGTTTGAAGAGAGGCGAACGCTTGTGGCAAAGTGGGTGAGTCAAAGGGACAGTTCACCCCACACTTACCCCGCTTGTAGCGTCAGCTGTAGATCCAGACACTTGTGGGGTGAGTTCCCGGGGGTTTGAGGTATCAGTCTGCCCCCTCTGCGATGTGATGGGCCGATACGACACTAAACTGTGGGTGAAAGGAAAGCAAGGAGACACTGCTGTCCCTTTAAAATGATGATGAGGATGAACAGGGAATGGTTGGCTGTGCAGTTAGAAACCCCTCTGTGGGCCACCGTCTGTCCACCTCATCTCAGTTTCCTCTGCCTGCGTCAGATGGACGGGTGGTCCGGCGGCCAGAGGAAGGCCGTCCTGCAGGACTTGGTGCTGAGCTGCTCGGTGGAGCAGCCGAGGTTCCTGAGCAGCAGTGTGAGCAGACGGCTCCCCCTGCAGGCCGCAGACTTCTCCTGCCTGCTGCCCAGAGCCATCTGCCTCTACGTCTTCTCGTTCCTGGACCCCCGCAGCCTCTGTCGATGTGCCCGGGTACTGCAGATGTTGTTTGACTCGACTCCTCATTGAGCCGGCTGAGAAGCACCGACTCTGAGAGGCTTTTCTTCTGCTCCTGTGAGCAGGTGAGCTGGCACTGGAGGAGCATGGTGGACCTGGACCAGCTGTGGATGCCCGAGTGTGTGAGGCGGGGGTGGTGCATCAGCTTCTCCCCCTCCCCTCTGGAGCAGGGCGTGTGGAAGAGACGGCGCTGGAGCTGCAGGTTGGGAGATCAGATCCAGAACCAGCTCGGCGGTCACGCGTCCAGGACCACGGCTCAGCAGGAACCCTCCCACAGAGCAGACCCACGTTACAAGGTGACCCTGCTTTAAAATGCAGTGACGTATGACAAGTGCCACCTCCTCGTCCCGGCATGTTCTTCCCCTCGTTCCCCCAGGAAGGGCCCTCATCAGGCAGACAGCATCACCTACGAGCGTCTCCAGGTCGGCGCCAACAAGCGAGAGGCCGTGGAGAGACTCCGACAGGCGTCCCAGAGACACCCTGCGCTACCTGGACAACCCGCAGCCCGCTGACGGAGCTCCTAGAACGTGAGGCTGCTCTGGAGAACCCAAACTACCATGTGGTCAATGGGACGGGGGAGGCAACGACACTCAGAGTTGAATATTCTAAATGATTCCTTTAGCCAAAGAGAAGCTTCTGTAGAGAGACGGCGTCCACCCTGGTCCGGTCATTCTTCGGCCTCTTTGACCCCCTCCCCGTCCGCCCACAACGCGACTGATTGATTGGTCTGAATTATCAGACCGGCTGAGGCTCCACCCGCTCACTGCCTCCTCCGTCTCTCCACCCGCAGCCAGAGGACGCCGCCTGAGGCGCGTCACAAGCCGCGCAAAGCCAAATCGCTGGTAGGCCACGCTCCATCCGTCAGCACCAACACGGCCCCACTGCGACCCCCCCCCTGCCTGAGTTAGAAGGCGAGCGGGGGGTAAAACCAGCAGGCATAATGCATAATGGAGCAGCGTTCACACAGAAAGAGCCCGTTAATGAGCTGAAGCCTAATTATGCTGATGGGGTTTGAGGGAGGGGGTGAGATCGAGGACACTGTGGCGTTTCATGTTCAGGCTTTCATGAAGTTGTTTAGCCTCATTCTTTAGCGTCCACAAAAGGCCGATGTGAGAAGATCTCCACATGCACGATCACGTTGCATTCGCTTTATGAAAGTAACTCCAGTTCTCCGATCACGTTTCCTCAGATGTTCCTCAGCTCCAGCTGTGGACCCCAACCTCCTCCTCCTCCTCTTCCCCCTGAGACCCAAAGGCGACCACCCTGGGCGTCTGCCAATCACGACCCCCCCGTCACCAAGGAGACCGCCCACGGCCTGCTGCGCCTGACCCGGTGGAATGCCGGGGTCCGTCCGGGCCCGGTGAGGTCGGCGGTTCCCCGGCTGAGCGAGGAGGCGCTCACACCGCAGCGCCCCCAGTAAGTGATCCGGGGGGGGCTCCACGTCCTGTGGGCGGAGTGTGATGTAACCACACAGCAAGCGTATTCAGCAGCAAATATGGGTTCGAAGTGACTGCAGTTTGTGAGCCGATTAGGAAGGTTTCATGTCTCAGTTTGAGCTAAGTGGAGGTAAATTATTGAGTATTTTGGTTTATTTCTAAATCTGTATTCAAAGCAAAGCACTAGACGTGTTGTAGGCTGCATAGAATGCCAACCGGTACAAAAGCATCTCACATTTAATCTCTAAACACAAATCAGACAGTTTTAGAGTATAAAATGTGATGACAACAAATAGGGGCCAAAATGTAAAATCAGATATTGTATCGGAGAGTAAAGAGTCTCTCACAGGTAGAAATACTCATGATAACCGTTCTGATTACTCACGCTTAGGTAGACCACTGTTTGGGGTTCAGTTCTGGACCAGCTGTGGCCCACACACACATCTGGAGGACCACAGACCCACAGCGTCAGGACCAGATTCACTGCAGCTCTGCGGTCACAAGGTGTAGTTTGATATCCGTATTCTACAAATGCCCTTCACAATGCGCACGCTGCGCGGCCGGAGATAAGGAGCGACGTGAACCTTCTGAGGACATCTCAACGTTTAGCTCCATTAGTGTCTCATTGTGTGAAAAGAGCTGCTGCAGAATCAGCAGCCCCGAGATTATAATAGAAAGCCGTCGAATATTTGAACACATGTAAACACACAGTATACAAAAATGCCTTTCTGCAAATATTTCACATCAAAACCATCCACACTGCCGCTTTGCAAGGGTCGCATCCCCTTTTCAGTAACAGGTTTTAATCGAGGGCCGACGGTCTGCATATAGTGTAGTGTATAGCAATATAGTGTACGTTGTGAATGCGCCGGTTCTGGTCGATGACTTTATTCATGATGCAAAAGGTGAAATAAAAAATTCTGTTTAAGAAAAAGAGCCAGTAGTATGAGGAAACAAAACAATATGTAAACGTTGTTTTTGAAAGCTTTAGATCTCGTTCTTTAAAAATATACTAATTCAGCTACTTGCGTTTTCTTTTCATGCTTTGTACTTCGCCAAGTGAACCTTTTACTCCACATCTACACCTGAAAAAATGTAAACATACAAAGGCTTTATGGTCTGTTTTCTAGAAAATGTAATGGCAAAAAAGAATAATTGAAGAAAAGGAACACATTATCTTACCTTTGTTTGTAAAAATGAGATTTTTCCAGTTTTTCATATGAAAGGATCTATTGCCTCTTCCTCCAATTGTTTGAGTCTTTTTTTTTTGAATATTACAAAACTTGATTGACGTGATCATACAAGGCTGACCTTTACCTGTAGTGGAGTACTTTTACTGTAACATCTGGCTACTAGCTAGATATCACATGCTACAATCAGAAAACCAAAGGAAACCCATTCTGTATAAGAAATGTACCCATTTTATTACCCAATCCAAACGCCCCATACATACAAAAACAAAGCCAAAAGCCACTATTTATTATCCACATGGAGTCTCAACTCAAGAAATACGAAAACAATAAGCGTCAGTTTGAGATAAACAGCTGATTGTGTCTCAGTATTCGTAACATCTGGCCTTTAGCGCCCAGCAGCAACATGTGGGGAGAGTGAAGCTTTGTGCACTTCAGTCACCAGCATTTCTTTCATCAGCGTCAGTAACTGGACGGCGTGCACGGAGCACTGCCTGCGCGCTGATGGAGGAAACATGATGGCCGTCCAGGTTTCAGGGCGCAGGGCCGTGGTGACGTCATATTTATCGTCATAATACCAGGTTTCCGCAGCGGCGGCGGCGGCGGTGCACGGCGCTCACGGGTGTCGACCGGGGGAGCACGTGGAGGTGTGAGGAGCTGCTGGTCAGGCGGAGGAGCCCAGGACCGTCCACGTGCCGGTTCCCACGCCGGCTACCACCAGGGAACGCCTCTCACACAGTGAGAAGGAACCTTCAATTCTAGCAGTAGTTTGATGGACAAAACTGAAACATGGTTTAAAACAATGTCTGCGTTCGATATAAAAAGATGGAGCCGGTTCCACTGGTCTCACCAGAGGAGAGGAGTCAAACTAGCCGAACTTTAAATAACATTAAAAGAAGTAGTTCACTTAAGCTTATATAATTTATTGGGGATAACATTATTCTTTTTGGGGCTTTTCTTTGAGAGAGTTTTTCATACAAAAGTCACTTAAAACGTTGCCTGTTTGGCCACGTGGAGGAGCGGTTAAATAAAACGTCCGGTGGGAGATTTGACTTCCTGTTTCATCATCGCAGCCTTTTCAATACTGGATCTGACCGGGTGTGCAAAGTCACTTTCCTCTTCACAGTGGATGCAGATTTCAACAGAAGCGTGAAGAAAACGAAGCAAAGCAACGCAACAGCCGGCTATAAAAACAGGAAACAACCTGAGTGCTTTCAGCGCGGCGCACATCAAACCGACCGGCACGCGCTGGTATGAACCGTTACCGTTACACGCTTTGAAAAACTAATTCACTTCAGCTCCACAAACCAAGAGCTGCAGACTAAACTAATTCCATTGTCATAAAAAGATTGAGAAGATCCAGGGAGAAGCTCGGGTACGTGAGGCCGACAGGGATCCATCGTCTGTGATCAGTAGGCCATTCAGGTGGTCATTTCAGAGGGAAGATGCTCCGCAGCTCTCAATAGCTCCGCTATGCAAATACACGCCAGTATTAACATCCAGTCTTTTTAAATAATGTAAACATGTACATCTTCTTTGAGGTCAGAGCATTGAACCTCTTCATACGGATAAAAAAGGAGCAGATTCTACTGGAGCATGGCCCGGATGTTCTTGGGCGTGGACTCGTCGTTCAGGTGCTTCGTGGTGAATCTGAGGAGAAACAATGGCGAATGTTATCTGAGGATCCGCAGCAGCCATCAGCCCTGAGGGCCGGACCCCCATCTGGGAACCTGAAGGTTGTGTGGGGACGATGGGGCGGCATGGAGACAGGGAGAAGGTCTCCAGGTTCAGCTGCTTCTTCGGAAGCTAAAAGGGAGCATTTCCAAGCTGACAGGAGGAGGACACTCTACTATGACGACGGGGGAAATACTATGATCACACAGACTGAAGACCATCGCTCCTTCCGTCTTTAGATTACTGGTATTTAATAAAAGCGCGAGCATGAACCTACCTGAGGGCATTCAGGAGGCCTTCTACGATGTCTACTGGCTGCTCCTTCAGGACCTTTATGCAGCCTTTCATCTGAGGAGGAAAGAGCAGAGCGGCATCACCACACACACTACACAGTGATGCTGCTACACAGATGTGTGTGTGTGTGTGTGTGTGTGCGTGGTGGACAGCCTCTTACGTCTATCTTTGAGGACTTGTTGAAGGCACCGTTGGGGTGGACGTGGTCGTAAAGAATGATGACTCCCACCATGACCCTCATGCAAAACAGGAGCGTGTCCTCGCTGCTGAAGCGACTGGAATATTCCCTGAACACACGGGAGCAGAAGGTTGTACAGGGAATCAGACAGATGCAGGTCCAAGCCGCGGACATTCGTCTCCTCCGCGTTCAATGCTGCCGCTTCACGGCTGCGTGCGTGACCTCTCACCTCACTTAAAAGTGGGACAAAACAAAACTCAACTGGTCATGCTTTGGGTCAAAGTGCGTCTCATTTACAAACGAGTTCCTCTCCTCTGAAAGGGAACGAGGCGAAGGCGCGATCACTCACGGCGTCTCCAGCATGACTTTGCACACGCTGGCCATGGTGCTCAGACAGTCGGTCGTGTTCTCCAGGGGAAGACTCTTGTTCTACACAACACACACACACACACACACACACACAGGGGTCATTTCGTCTCCCTGGACTGGACAGTGGATGCGAGGTTTCCCTGAAGCTGTACAGAAGGTGACAGACTCTCACCTCCGTCACAAAGTTTGTGGTGGCGTTGCTGAGCGTCTTCAGCATGGGCGTGGCTTCTGCGTAGAACAGAGACATCCTGTTGGCCATCTCGTTGTTCACTTCCTTCTCAATGTCCAGCTGCAGGGACACACACACCACAAACAAACAGGGCATCATCGTTACTACACACACACACACACACACACTGTAGCGACCGCAGCAGACGCGAGTAGATCTCGTTGGACGACTCACGTTCATGTTGTTGATCCGGTTCCGGCTGATCGTTCTTCTGTAGTAGCTGAAGTCATTCTGGATGGCGGGAATTCTCATCTGAGGAGAAAGAGAGTCAGCGTGGGGACGGGGACACCTTCAGCGGGGACGGGGGACTTTTGCGCTGGCAGCAGACCTTGAGCTCGTCGAAGCGCAGCGTGAAGTGGAGGATCTCAGCGAACTGCTTGGCCAGGGCCTGCTCCCGCTCCAGGTGCTGGGTGGGCGTGAGGAGCGGACACGTCAGGCACTCCAGCAGGCTCTGCAGAGCCTCCTCTGAACACACACAACGCAAAAACCTTCAGAATTTAACAGATTCTACGGAAAAGCAGCAAATAAACCAAAACTTGCTTTCAAAGTCAACCGATTTTGTTTCATCAGGTCCACGTATCGGTCACTCGAGCAGGGGGACGTTTTACTACAGATGAAAGTAACAAAGCTTTGCTTCTCCGCTGTGAGCGTACCGAGTCGCAGAGAGAAACTGTAGAACCTCTTGAGCTTGATGACCAGCGGGCAGACGGAGTTCCAGGCTCGCTCCTGCAGCGTGAAGTTGTTGGGGTTTTGAATCGCCTGGAAACAAACAAATACAATCAACACCGGCTGCTTGTATCGCTCTGTCATGCAGCAGTTTACATGTCTGTCATTGACTCGATTCCCATGATAGACATTCTGGAGTTATGCTCAAAAACATTAGTGACCTTTAACCACCAACAACATTTGGCGAGCAGAAGGCATCAGAAACATTCTGCACCGCCACCTTGTACCGGACTGAGACCGCCTGTCCTCTACAGTCAGATCGGACACGTCGTCACATTTTGAAGAGAAAGAACACAGTGTTTCGTGTGTGTTTGCGCGCCTCACATCTCTGATCTCCTGGCCGGCTCCTTTGTACGCCTGCAGGCCCAACAGGATGTTCTCCGAGTCCTGGAGGACGGCGTTCACCTGGTTCCACACCTCACGCTCTCCTTCTGTCGGCTGGGCGTCTGACACACAGAAGGTGCAAATGTGTGTCTGATACAGAAGCTCGTGGCCAGCAGGACAACGGTTGGCTAAGCTACCGCAGCGGTCACAAGCGATCATCGCCTTTTCACGTCAAGTCGAGTCAGCATTCTGAATTCACCCTTTCCAGGTTGAAAAGTGACATGATTAGAAAAGGCGTCGATCCGACTCGTCACACTGGGTTGAAAGCTGAAAGCATTGTTTGACTTCATCTACCAGCTTCAGTGTTCGCGATGGAAGTGAATCCGCCGCAGCAGGATGAACTCACAGCGTCCGCTGTAATAACGCCGCATCAATGAAAGCAGATCTAACTGTGCGTGTCTGCAGCCTGCGCGGAGACCGCAGTCGTCTCCATGACTCCCGTCTGCCGAGCACAGGGCCGGTGCCTCGGGGAGTTGGTCGGTTTGCTTCAGTGTTGAGCACACGCGCATAGATATTGTGGCAATCCGAGCGAGGGCGTAAATACGAGAAACGGATTTTAAGGGTAACGAGCTCCGCCCGCCACGAGCACACAGAGAGGAGCTCGGCCACATTGTGAGAGGCGCTTCAGAAAGAGGCGACTCAGTGGTGCATTGTGGGGGATGTTGTCCACCCCGTACGTGTGGAAGCTGATTACATAATGAAGCTGGCAGGAAGGGAAACAATGCTTAACAGAGACCAAACACTGCGTACTGGACCCAATGACGGCGACACGTATGCAGAAGGTCCTACTAACGGCGCACATACAGGGACACGCATGCAGGCGGCTTAGTGAACGCGGACGGCAAAGGTCAAGGGTCAGCTCCATTCTTCATTATGAAGTGAGGGATTAATCAAGACGTACAATACATGCATGCAGAGGCAGTTCAATAGTGGAATCGGCTGACCCCTGACCTGTCAGGATTAGGGGGGGGGGGGGCAGGACAGGTAGAAGCTGTGCTCACTTTCAAAGTCAAGGAAAAAGTTTGGCCCCTGCTCGAGCTCTGTGCAAGTCAGCACTTTTAACAGATTCCCCATTTGGCTTCTGCAAGAGAGGAAAATCAGAAGGAAAGAAGGAAGGAAGGAAGGAAGCATACGTGGTGTTAAACTCATCTGAACAAAGACTGCAGATCAGAGGTCAGGAGGTCGTGGCCGAGTGAGAGCAGACGAGGGAGGGGGGGCAGGGAGAAAAAAAGAGGAGCAGAAGCCGACTCCTTCGAGGTCATCAGGAGCAGAACCCTGCTGACAGAAAGGAAACGGCTGAGCTGGTTACCCCCCCACCCGCTCCACCCTCTCCACCCCCCCACCCTCTCCACCCATCGCTCTCCCACTTTCACAGACTTACTTTCAAAGTCCAGGAAAAAGTGGGGATAGTTCTCTATATCCCTTGTTAGGACTTTTAGCAGGTTACCCATCCCAGCAAACCTGGTGGTAGAATAGAGCAGTGAAAAACAAGGCAGCAGGAAAAGGACATTCAATACGTGTGTGTGTGTGTGTGTGTGTGTGTCATCCTGGAGCACTCGCACAAGTTGTTCCTAGTGGGGAAAAAAGACTTCTAGTTAAAGAGCTTCAATCCCTGCAGTGTTTAGTGCCGCAGACCTCGTCATTTAATACTCCGGGGCTTTTGAGATTCCTACAAAAGCCAAACTCAAGAACAAGCAGCAGCAGCAGCAGCAGCAGCAGCATTCAGCCGCTGTGAAGCTTTTTGCTCCAGAACAAACAAACGTTGTGACTGACCAGGAAGCTCCAGTAGCTGTCAGAAGCAGCATGTCTGCTGAGGAGGATTTAGTGAACAATAATTGTTTCATAGTCAGTGAAGACAAAGCACGACCTCCTCCCACCGTCGCTGCACAAAGCTCCTGAGGTTCTGATCCAAGTTCCCTGCTCCTTTGTACTTGTGAAAAGTGGCCGGTAGGCCCCGTGAAGCGTTAGGTAGCAGTTTGAGAGGGAACGGTGTCCCTGTGATGACAGCAGGCCGCAGGCTCCTCGTGGCATCATCTCTTTAACGGGTTCAAACGGTTTGAGAAAAGAAAAAAGCATCAACATTGGACCTTTTGTCTGTAAAAGTTTCAGTTGTTAGCCCATAAAAGCCCCTGACGGTACCGATCATAGTGTATGAAGAAGCCATAAGGGGGGGCGTCCTCTTCGCACCCTCACGAGTGGCAGCGTGAAGCGGGAACAGAGGAGACTGTGTGCTGCAGCGTGCACATGATGATCACACCGCCGCCGCGCTGCAGCCCTTCATTCCTCATCTACCGCCGCTCATGGATGCATGCGAGCCGCGTTCCCACGGTAACAGAGATCTGCCTCATGGCGTTGATACTGACCTGAATCCGGGGGGCTGGAAGGCAACGTTGCACCAGAAGGGGGCAGCGCTGCTGCACCTTCCACTCCGAGCTGCGCTGAAATGACTCGCGTCGGCCCACACTTCTCTCTGGGGAAGAAGGGCGGCCTGCGGCTACAACAAGTTCCTCTGCAGAACTCCTTGAGGGTTTGGGTCATAAGAGTAGCGCAGCTAGCGGAGTGCACGTGATGCACGCATGTCACTCAAACTGGTACACAAAGTCTACCAGAAATCATCAACGACTGAACCTTCCACTACAGATGCACAGTGAACAAACCAGCTCCACCAGCAGCATTCCTTCTTCCTCATCAGCTGGAGAGGAAACAAAACCAGGCTGCGCTCTATATTCACACTACGTGACGTCTGAGAAACGTACAGTAGAAGAAAGTCGTCCTCATCCTCCTCCTGGTCATCGTGGAACCATCAGTAGAATTGTGTCTGTGTGACGCACTGTACTTGGAGTAGATATTCATTTTATATATACTTATATATACACAAAAGAACATCAAGCACATCTTGATTGTGATTTTTTTCTCAAAAGGATCATCAAGTTACTTTTCCTCGTCAAATTCAAATAAGGAAATCAAATGAATATTTTAGGGTTGAAAATACCGTGCCTGCTTACAGCTAAACAGCTAATAATAATTCATTCAATAATTCTGAAATATAGATTTGTTGTTGTGAAAACATCGTGGGTACAATGTTTTCTGGGCGATAACGGCACAACCTGCAGTAATGTGTGACTGAATGAACACGGCCTCTGGGCAGCTCCGGATCGGCGGGTCAGGTGACCACAGCGACGGGTCAGGTGACCACAGCCCCCTGTGGCGGTGCACAGGTCAGGAGATGGAATGGATGCTTCGTTGAATTCTTTTAGGGGACTCAAACACTGACTCAACAGGAAAAGAGCGCACACACAAAATGAAGGTTGTTAATTCTAGCAGCGATGTGAGCCTGAGGACAACGCGCTCGGTCACATGACTCCGGCCGGTCTTCACTCTTCAAACCACACCGAGCGGTAAAGCGCTCTGGGAATTTCCTTGCCTGCTCGCTTCCTCTTTCACTAGATGTCCTGGACTGGAGGGGAGGGAACTTTCCTCTTAATGCACCGCGGCGTGCGTTAAATCGACCCGTGTTCCCGGTCCAGAGGGGCCGTGCTGCATGGGCATCACAGCACATCTTTCTCTTTGTGGCCTTATTTACAAGAAGGTTCTCGTCCTCACAGAGAAGACAAGAAGGACCAAAGGGTGTCCATCAGTGCTCCTCGTACTGCAGTGCCACGAGCGTCCTCCGTCAACCTCACTGGAGCAGCTCAAACCGTTTAAAGCGCGTGGAATCCACTCTGTCCTCACCCGGCAGCGAGGACAGAGAGCAGCGTGGACAGAGAGTTGGACAAACACTTATCTGATGTGAACAGCAGTCTCTCGTCTAATAACTTCATGAAGCGTTTTAGAAATTCACCATTATTTCCCTTTGGCACAAGTTTTTCTATTGTCATTTGTACGGCTTAACTTTTATGCAGCTTTAGCAGCGTGTGGAGGAAACCAGAGTACAAACAGACCCACAGGGGGAAGTTGCTCTTACACGACGAGTCCAGGCTGATCCCCATCGTGTAAACCACTGTGACTATGTGGTCTCTCTCCAACATGACTACACTAGTCCAACAAACTCTCTGTACAGTGTGTGTGTGTGTGTGTGTGTGTGTGTGGTATCACCTTCTCTGGTGGAGGAGCTCAGGTCGCCGTCTATATCATCCGCTTTCTCTTCACTGAAATGAGGGAGAAGAATTTGTGTTAAATCGGTTTGGACGGAGCCAAAATAAACGGAAACCATCTGTTTTTCTGACAGCCCGTTAAAATGTCACCTGTCGGACAGGTACACAGCACCGACTTCAAGCCCCTTCCTCTCCACACGTGCATCCAGCAGGCGCACACACCGGCCTCCACACAACCGAACTCAACGGTTAGACCGGGACATGGACCGTCACCAGCAGGTCACGTCTGCTGCGTGTTCAGTGGAGGTCAGCGGGACTAAACGGCGTGATGCGTGACGAGCAGGCGGGATCAGGCCCCTCTGCTCTTGAGGGCCCGCTGGCGTGTGCCGAGTCCCCGTGGCCTGAAACATGGGCGGACTCAGACACGTCACGTCACACATGCCGAAACGCCATGTAGACCGACAGACTCCGCCGCCACACAGCCAACTTCTCCCTTTCTTTGCACAGAAACTTCCTCACCGGCTTTCCCTTCTCTGGCTTCCTCTTTCAGTGACACGCGACTCATCGTCTGGGGGGGTTTGTGTCCCTGTGACAGCAAGACAAAGGCTGTCAGCGACGCTCGACTCGATGCATTTAGACCGTCCGTCAGGCAGACGGTCGACTTTCCCTTCAGCCTCAGCGAGCCATGGGAGTCACCCGGGGGAGGGGCTATGCACGCACGCCACTAAAGAAATAAACATGTTTTTTCCGGAAACGTCAATCAAAAGCCAGAAAGGAATTTTCCACAGACGTCACACAAAAACGCATAACAACATAATAGAATATTAGAATAATAGAATAATAGCATCGGGCCCTTCTGAACAACAGGGTAGATTTATCCTCAACCGTCCACTGTGGAGATTGTGATGCAGCTGCCCAGACTAAGCGCTCGTGGGTGACACCATGACGCATCATCCCCTCACACATCAGGGCCGCCGGCTCTCTACTGGTTGTTGGTGTTAGGGATTTAAGCCAGAAGTGCTCCTAGTCATAGAATTTATAGTATGTGTAATAATGTTTAGTGTTTGTGTTGTGAATTATAGTTTGTGTGTTATTAGATATTAGTTATTACATTAACATGTTAGATGATGGGAATGCAATTTCAATCAAACACAATTCATAGTCATTTAAATCATATAAACACTGTACACATTAACATTCTGTCACAATGTGATGTAATGAAGACAAAGGAACTGTTAGAATTCTCCTGCAGCCGCTTTGATAAGTCGCTTTAGACTTGCTCAGAGGATTCTCTATTTCGCGAAATATTTTACTGTTCGTTTTGTATTTCACTTTGTAATTGCGTTCCTTATAACGTTGTTTAGTTATTAAATACTTTTTGATTTTTTGAATCTACGCAAGCTGACTCTTTTGATTCTTCGTTTCCGGCCGGGACGAGAACGAAGGAGTGAGGCCTCCCTCGAGAGCTTTCCGAAACCCGAACATTGGGAAGGAGACACTTGACTTCCTGCTCCGGATCGCTGTGTTCATTCCGTCATTGGGCAGCCAGGGTCACCAGGGTTTTACCTTTGTTATAATTAAATTACATTTGTTCTCTAGCACCATCATACGGGGGGGGGCAGGTCGCTGCGGAAGGCCAGAAAAACGCTTCGGTGACGAGATTGTCGTGAGCGGTCGTGTCCACTCAGTCGGTACCGGCTTCACAAAACAAAGGCGGAGGTGAAACCCTCATTCATCCGTGAAGGTGGCTGCTCACCCGGAGGTCCTTCACAACGCTCACAAACACAGCCAGAAGCTCAAGGACACCACGTCACGCCGAACGCCCGTGCTCTCCTCGTCCATGGTGACGCCAGAGAAAAAGACACACAATCAAGTGTCCACACAGACACACACACACACACACACACACACACACGCTTTGCCCTTTACAGAAAAGGGGGGGGTGTGTGATGGAAGCTGTCCCACCCGGCTCGGAGCCAAAGAAACCTGCATTCAGACGGACCATGACCTCCTCCTGAAGGGAAAAGGTCAAGGGTCGGCACCCCGCTTCGGCTCCCAGAGGCTCTGACAAGAGCAAACATGAGAATAAACTAAATTATTCATATTTTACACAATGGACGAGTTTTGAAAGGGAACACCTCTTACGCTTGATGCCAAACGGTTTCACTGAAAATAATAAATAATAAATGCTTTTACGTTTGTCAGGTAATATATGAGTCACATAGTACGCTGCTGTCAAGGCGCTTCACCTGCTGGGGGCCGTGATCCATTGTTCACTCCGTTTGAGATGTTAAATGTATTTCAGTTATTCTCTATGCAGACCTACACATGCCAGTGTGCTTTATATGCCCTTCAGAATAACAACGGGTGAGCGAGCAGTTAAATGTCAATGTTTGCCTATTTTCTTGTTCTATAATTTATTAAAAACAACCAACTAAAGTTGTTACATGAGCACATGTCATATTTTCTACGCCATGATGCCAAATGGCTTTTGCCCGGTGGCAGATATGGCAGAATGGGTCTGGCTGGTAGCGGTTGCAGACTGCAGACAGTAGAACAGAAGTAGGGGTCTTTGAGGAGCGTGATTTACATTTACAAGGACGCAGGCGAGACTCCGTGCCAGTGACCGTGTTCACACAACACCATATCCCAGAGTGCACTGCGTTCCACGGACCATCGCAGGGTTTCCATCACTCATTTCCTCACAAAGAATAGATGACATTATCTTGGCTAAATGTTCCTGCACGAGGCTCATGTTAACTATCACGCACTCAGCCAGAAGCTACTGACGTTACTGGTGACTCGGTACGGAGCGATGGTGCCGACGTAAAGGCAGCACAGGCCGCCACTGTTCACCAGACGCGTTCACAGCTGCTGCCACCGACCATACATTCACATGTCCATTCACATGGGAGCACAAGGGACTGCGTCTGCACCACTGGAATCCAAAAAACCGCCATCCAGAACATTTGCATCTGGAGATGAACCAAACCCAACCATGGCTCCTTTTAGACTTTTAGATGCATACAGCTCAACTAAAGTCTTTGGATCGCCGTCAAAACCGGCTTCTGGCCCAGAGGGGAAGAACAGCCCGTGACCCACTTATTTTGTCAACGCTACATTTGAGTTTCCGCAATTCAAATGAGCCGTAATTCAGATTAATGTGCCTGTGCTACAAATAAGAGAAGCATCGCATAGACAGGAAGCAGGGCCTTTGGTGAAGTGAGGACCACATCTGTGTTTGAGCTCATGACACGTTGCCTTTGTTCTCTTTACCAGTGCTCTCTAATCTTCATCCACCATCAGGTAGGCCACCCTCTTCTCTCCACACTGTACGACTCCTTCAAAAATAGACGTACTAAAAACGGTTTAAGACTATAAACATTTTCCTCCGTGAGGCTGCAGACGGGAGACGTGGACACAAACCCGGGATGGCGTGACAGACATCCAGGACTCGACCCGCAGTCAATTATTTACATGGGTGAGCATCATCTGCACCACCAGAAAACACACATTTACACACTGGGGGCGGGGGGGGGGGGGGGGGTCTGTGAGCCTATGCCTCCATGAGGTATAAGAGGAGTCTTAACAGACTGCTCCAGATTTCATCAAAAGAAAGTAAAGGATGGGAGCGACATGCGTAGGAGGGGACACATCTGGCTCCCGCAGACCCCCTCCAGGGTTCAAACAGGGGTTACCACTCAATGGAGGTTCAATGGGCTGGAAGCCCACCGACATCCTGGGAGTAAACGAACGCACAACTCTCCAATGTGACAGCTCTCTTTCTTCCATTGTGCACGGCAACCGCTGACGAATGGATGACGGATCCAGAGCCCACCAGTGAGCTCTGGGGGGGGGGTGAACGTAAGATTAATTCTTTCGACAGGTGACCTCCTTCACTTAGGATTTCAACATGCTCCTACAATGTGAGATAGATTCATACAACCCTTAAAAGAATAACAAATGAGAAACGGAGGAAGCTACAACTCACCACACTCGAACCTTTAATCACAACTGATGCTCAGGTGAACTGGAAAGTGCAGGTGGAGCTTTGTGAGACCCCCATGACAAGGCTCTTGTCCCTCTCCACGCAATATTTCTGCACAGCATTCTGCATATAGAATGATGAAAGTTGAGGTATTTTGTCCCCACAATTACAAAATAATCCTGAGTAATACTTCAACTCCATATCGAGCAACTCACCTGCCACTAGAAGCCTAACGGACGAGACTTTCAGAGGCTGGGCGCTGAACCGGTTGAGAGCGGTATAACACCTCCGTTCGGTATGAAGTTCTCACGTACCGTTCATACCGGTGTTGCGCCGTGACAACTGACGCGGCTCTTCGGCAGGCGGCACAATTTATTTATTTATTTGTCCACGTCATGAAGGAGCGCCCAGCGGTCGGAGCTACTTGTCTCACGTGTGTTGAGATTGAGTCGTGTCACAACAACAAACTCTCTTTAACACCACGACACAACGGATACCGGCAGAATCTTTATAAATTCCGTGTTATGGATTTTTGGCCATACCGCACTGCCCTAATTCACCGGTTTTGTTTTGTGACTCTTTTACATGAAATCTCAACATAAACAGCTTTTGGGCAGAAAGTTTCCTTCATGTCAAAGTGAAAACCCATTTTTTTTTTTTTACAAACTAATTCTAAAACACTGTATACAAATATACAGAGTAAAATAAGTGTCTGCATAAAAGCCACCTCCTTAAAAAGGCATCAGCCTAATTCAACAGAAGTCCAGCACGCCCACTATAGAGACACCTGTGCCTGGGACGTCCGGTCTGTGGTTCATCGGTGTCCATGCTACAATGACAACATGAAGACAAACCAAAGATCATCTAAGGGAGATGGCTACACAAAGTGTCTAAGAAAACGACAACGAGTGCATGAATTATTGAACAAGAAAGAACAACGTATGACAGTATTTTATCCATCCAGCCTTTATTCAGGCTGAGGATCACATGGTTCATGATCACCTTCTACGAGAGCGTTTTTACAAAAGGATGTTTACTACAAAAGAGTAACCAATGAATCCAACTAAAAGTAAGATGAAGTGACTGCAGATTTCTGCCAGTCGTGAAGACCTACGATAGACGGCGAGGAGCAGCGAGTCATTGTGATCACTGGGAGCAGAATGGGAATCATTTACACTGAACAAATAGCTTAATAGTCTTAACGCTGATCCCAATCACGTATGATTAAGTCACAGTTACACCGGTGAATCTGCTCTCGGCCTAAAATGTTCGTGTACTAAAGCCGCACTCCAAAGTCAACCCGTTTCCTCTGGGAGGGACTTTGTATAAACCAAAGGAAACCAAGATCAACACCAACGACCCAAAATAACTTGTGTTTGGGAACCTCTAGGAAAATGAGTGGCAAGAACAAAGTGATTGTTTATCTGGCGCGCTACAGGCTGCTGTCACTATAGTTCATGAGCGCCAACACACTCAGATAGAGTGGCCATTGAATATCTACACACATGACCTGGCTTTCATCAATCTGGATAAAAAATATTAGTTTAATTTAACTACAGTTGTTCTATATTTTTTTTATTGCAAACCGCTGAAAAAAAATATACATTTTGCTAATAAACCTAATATGCAATGAGGGTTGAATCATTTTGTTTATTTATTTATTCACTTATTTATAAAATAACTTTATTTATAAATTCATTTATTTATAACACCATTATAAATGACAAAGTTACCAAATACCTTAATATCCACAAAAAAAAATAAAATATGTGCAATGCAAAATAGGGCTTTCAATAGATTTTTAAAAATAAAGTAATTAATCGCAGTCTAGAGTTTGTTATTCTTTTGAGTAATAACTTTAGAAAGCGTGTATTTTAGACACCGTTGAGATGGAAGTAGCCTAGCAGCTAGCGTAGCCTAGCTTAGCCTTGCGGTGCATGAAGTGGTCCGTTTGCCACACGTCCCCCTTCTGTTTGACACGCAGAGGAATTCTGTTTGTTTTACGTCCAATGCAAAAGTTCTCTTCACTACCGTCTCGCTCTTTCCTGTCTGACTGCAGCGGTTTTGTTTCCGGGGTCAACTTCTGGAGTAGTTGTGTTAAAATATTTTATCGCATTAATCTTGGCCATATTAATCGCATGCTAACGGTTATTGCACAGCCTGTATATAATAGCTGTCTTTATACATAATATTTAAAGAGATTGTGGATTCTTGTTTTTTATTACACCTTATTTATAAAAACAGTTTTTGATGTCATTTCTTGTCTTTTGCACCTTAAGCTTTGCTGCTGTAATCCTGTGAATTTCCCTGCTGCCAGACTAATAAAGAATACTCTTATTTTATCTCAACTTCAATATTGGCAAGATACTGCAGGGCTACTGGTGCTTGTACAATAAACTGTGAATCTGAAGGGACGTATGCACACCTGAGTGATCAGCAGTCAAACACACCAGGCAGCCGCTTTCAAAGAAAACAACGTCGGCCTCGGCCTTCTGCCTCCATTTGTAAAACCCACGAGCCGTTTGGACTGGCCAGGAAAACAGGCCTTCAAATGGGGTCACGGGGGCGGCTTCTCCCTCCGGCTGCTCCGCTGGAGCAAATGGGTCAGCAGGGCGTGTTGGGGGGGTTGAGCTCAGCTCCAGGGGAGGTTGGCGGAGTTCCGCCCTAATATGGACACGCGGTTGGGGGGGCTGGGCGGGGGCTGAGCCCTGCACACCACCACCACCACCCCAATGGCCGCCCGCGGCATCGTTGGCGCCCTTTACCCGTCCCTCTTACGGTCCACTTCACATACCAGCACAGGGGTCCACAGCTCGTTTCCAAGTAGTCTCGCTGCTGTCTGAGACGCTGAACCCGGAGCAGATCACAGTCCCAGCTGCTGGCCCCCGGGGGCCCTCTGGGCCCGTCAGCTGGGCCTGCTGAGTTTTACACTTGCTCATTTACAGACTCCCCACTATCCCCGAGCCACATCTGGCCTCTGCTGGAGGGAGGCAGAGCGAGACTGCTGATAATGGCAACAAGGGGAGGGGTCAGGGGACGTAGTAAACAACCCGGAGAGCCTCTGCCGGGGCCGGGAAAGAGGGTGGGACAGCCGAGAACAATACAAGGGGAAAAGAAAGGCAACAGGGATGTAGGAAAGTTAAGGAGGGCGTTTGGTATTTGAGAAGGAGGCAGAGTGGCGGTCTTGTTGCGAGCAGCCGCGGCTCCGTAGTGGGGCCGCGGGTGGAGGAATTCCTCCTACGCCTCCGCTCAATGCCACTTGTGTTCCACCGAGCCGTGTGCGTGCCCGTAGCGCAGCACATACAAAGGGCGCCATGTGTGCGTGGGCCCGAGTCTCGTGCGGGAGCATCAGGCGATCTCCACCACTGGCTGGGCAGAGCAGCCGGGCGGCGCTAACAGAAGCTCCCGTCACCCTGACTGCAAAGATGACGCCATTAATAATGAGCCATTAATAATGAGCACCAATCGTTTTCAGTAGCTTCATATCATCAATGTTGCAACTTTCACAGCTAGTAGGTCGAACTGAGAGCAGCTAAAAGTGTCACAGTGCGCTTTGTTTGAGGCGAGGAGGCAAACGAACTAACCACCACCTTTTCTGACCTAGTTATACCTGGACTAAAAGGTCAAAAGGTGGCTGCTGTCCGACAGTAAGAGCAGCAGCTTGTTGGGGCTGCAGAGTCTCAATGGTTCCATTCAGAATAAGACGCCTACGATGCCATTTAAAACTATTTTGATACATGGTTTTTCTCACTGTAACTAAACTACCTTGAACTCTGTAATTTAACATAAAAAGCTTCTCTTATTAACAAACAAATACCGCCGTCTCAAACCAATCCCCGTTTTTGGATGTGAGCATTCAGAGGTCTTTCAAAATGATCGGTTTCTGGGACACGTGTGGAAAGTGTACAGAGAGGAAGTGATGTTTATAGGTGGCACCATCTCCTGTAGTATCAGATGTCCACTGAAAGCAGGCTTCTGTAGTCATTCACCTGTCCATCACATGGTCCATTTACAGTTTATTATAGATCCATGACACCGTAGACCATAAAAATATACACCAGAAACAGCTGCATCAACATCTGTCGGCGGCTGGAATTTGATTTCTCTGCAATATGACAAGAGCCAAAAGGGTCCATTTCCCGAGTTCCCCGTCAGTGTGAAGACAACACATTATTTAAGTAATTTCTTCAAAAACGGGCAATACGACCACAGAGAGGGACGTGGGGTGTCCCTTGTCACGGTAACCTATTTATGGAGGGCAGGCTAAGAGCGATCAGTGCTAATCCCGTCACATTGGTCTAGTAGACGATACCGGACCTTTACGGGCCGAGCCTTTGGTTTCTGTCATCAGACGAGTCTGACCGACGGCAAGATCGAGTGCCCTCAGTCAGTGCTGCAGCCTACGAGGGCCTCCTTACGGGGCCTCCTTACGGGGCCTCGCAGTCCGCATGCCGGAGATCTTTGTGCCTGATGGTCTACTTCAGCTTGTTTTCATAGGAGGAACAAGCAGCACACAGAACGACAGAACAGGAACTCTGACAACTCTCAGTGCCACGTGAACCTTATCTCAGGAATAACCGAACACAAACACACACTTTCTATTTTGCTCGCAGCACCTCCAGGTTTCAGGACCAGTAACCAGCATTAATGATCCCAATGCCAACACGCAGGCTTCAGGATCAGAGTTGAGGGACCTGCTTTGCAGCCCAGCCAGCCCGGTTGGTATTGTTGACAGTTCTGCCCGCGTTATGAACAACAAACCGCTGTGAATCGGAGGGCTGCGGATCCGTCTAAAGGCAGAGCAACAGGTGGCGCGGGAGCAGTCGGCTCTCTCGTCTTTGTCGAGGTTAAATGTCGGGTTTCTACACATGCAGCTCGACGTCAGTCCAGTTGAAACAAGGAGCGCGTCGTGTCCCATCATTAATTGTCGTGCTGGACAAAATTAGTTTGCGGCAGCACAACGTTCTTCTTACATCCAGCGTCTTCAGTGTGCGCTCTACTTTCACCAGGTGATGAATTTCATTTAAAATGAGTCTAAACTTCTAAACGCTTGATGTATAACGGTCATTGTTATCTAAATATTAATCTAAATACTTCAGGTGGAACTTTTTGGTCCTAATTGAACTCCCCTAGTGGTCTTTCTGATGTACATTTTGATCAAAGGTTTTTACATTTGTGACATTTACCGTTTGGTGGAAGGCAGCCGGCGCTGTAAACAGCATAGATACGATCACTAGTTTTACAACTTTCAACTGTAACACGTTTCCCAATAAAAGCCCGGTCTGGTGCCTGAATAAACCAGAGCAAAGAAGGAGCTCCACCCAGCTGCTTCAGGTTACTTATCTGAAATGATGAGACATTACAAAATTAATAAGGGACTGTGAAGTGAATCAATCCTTAAAGAAAAAGCCCCTCTTATTGAGAAACTGAAACGGGTCTCTTATGGTAAAACTACCTTACATGATGTTACAGGAGCAAAGAACAGCTTAGTGAGGACAGGAACACTTGAGGGGAAATGAAGTGAACAGGACAGTAGCCACACACACACACACACACACACACACACACACACACACGGTTGACTACACAACTAATCTAATAAAAACAGGAGGGGATCGCGCCGGACCACAATGAAGACAAATAATGGACATTTTTCCTGGTGGACGTTGAATGCCGGAGGCTTACGTGTTAATACACTTTAAGCCTTTTGGAGATAAGCTGTTCTAACAGCTGAGGTTTAATGAAAAGGCTCCTTGTGTAAGTGGGCACACTATTACAGCCCAAATGATGCCCTGAGTCATAGGCCTCCTCCTTAGTATTCAAATGTGCCATCAGGTCACAACAACTGACGTATTCAACCATCGATTGTTTACGTACTGTGAAATGTCCTTTTATTGACAGTGATTACCAATCATGAAGCCCCTGGACACCCTGCGGTGTTTCTCCCACCATTGGACAAAAGGTGCCCCCCTCCCCAAGAAAATCTGGATTTATTTATTTTTGCCCCCCCCCCACGTGCGCACGCTCGCACCGCAGCGACTACCGGAAGAACCTGAGGCACATAAACACATCGAACCTCAGCTGGCAACAAAGGGAAGTAACGGTACACGACGGATTCAAACTGCTTGTTCAGCCAAAGCCTCAAATCAGATATTAGACTTGGCACAACGTGCAGCGGCGCTGGAAGGAAATCCTCTGGAAATTCTCAGTGTCACAAAACAACTTGTGATTCATTCTTGGCCTCCAACAAACCTAAAACTGCTGCTGCAGGCTTTGAGTTTCAAACTGTGAGTATCATGAACCTTTATGGGGCCTGCGAGACTGGAGACCTCTTTAAAATATGACTAACGCCCGTTTCCATCACCACAGGGAAGCACGAAGCTGGTCTCAGGCAACCTGCAGTGCAACGACAGGTTGAAAACCACAAGGTGAAAAAAAAGGGGGGGGGGGGGGGGCAGCGCCTGAGAAGCCACATCCTGTTTTCCGGTCCCGCACGCAAACACCAAACTGAGAGCAGAGCTTTAACGTGTGACATGCCCCTTTGCGTCCGATACCTGCACATGGTTCCCACACGCCACGCACAACCCAACATGAACCGATCAGTCGGTTCTGTATTAGCCGCAAACGTTTAACACCAGGCGAGTACAGTAATCACTGCCACCACGGCCAGTCTGCTGCAACATCCTCAGGATACGTTCAGAAAGCTCCACGTGCCCTGACCTGCCCCCGCTGGGGTTTGAGGGAACCCTAAGGCGCTCAGCTAGAACAGGCGGCGCAAAGGACATGCACAACATTTTACATTCCCCCACGAGAGATCGGGTTCTGCCACTACAGCAATTTGTTCTGTATGTTCAAGTCACAATAATTCAAGCAGCGTTCCAGAAATGCAGCAATCCGGGCTGGCATGCAGGCCGACACAAAACACACATGTGCACACACACACACACACACACACACACACACACACACCCTGTTGAGGAGGAGTGCAGCTGTTGCTGTATGTTCCCTCTTGACAAAAGAGCCATTTCAGTGCATCGAGCACATTCCTCAGAAACAGACATGTGGGATCTCCAGCTGGCAACCAGTACGTTCCTCACTGTGAGCTAACTGGTTCCAACACAACGGCTCGATGTTCGTTGGACCCACGTGGACTCGCTTTTGAGAAAATCTGACTGAGTTCTTAAAAGGTCAATGCCAACCATGTTGGTTCCACCAACATCATCATCATCATTCCACCGGTTACTTCCTCACTTTCACGCATCACTTTCTATTCGCTGATGCACTTTAGTTTTAAACCATTTAATTTAAACCATAGCCTTATACTACTAACCCATAGCATTATATTTTATTGTATTCCTCGTGTCTTGTCGTCTGCTGTTACGCAGCAAGTCAAGTTCCTTGTGTGTTTGACACATTATGGTAATAAATGTTTCCTGATTCCTGACCCCGGGTCGCTGTATCCTTCCATCACACAACGTTACACCTCACACCTGCAGTGACTCACAACAGACACGGATGTATTGCTGTTATTGCTGATAGAATAACGATCTGTCAGCAACATTAAAAAAAATAAATCACACCCATGACTCACGTAAAGAAAAGAGAAAGGAACAGCTGCTGCGTGGGACGTTTACAACCGAGAGCAAAACGTTGAATCAAATATCTCATTATTAAATGGTTATAACTTGATGCACAGCGAGGTCTCGGAGTATTTCACACACCACCACCGATATAATGAATGGATATTCATTCAAGCGACCGGGGGCCGAACTCATAATCAAATAATTCGCGAAAGTGAGAAGGGAAGAAGCTCAAGCGAGCCGTGGGTCAAAGCGTGCCGCTACGGGACAAGCTAAGCCCGCCGGCTAGCCCGCGTTAGCCGGGGGGGCAACGCGCCCACCGACCCGGCAGAGAACGCGTCCCCGCCGAAACGGCCAGAGAGGCTTACCGGGGGCCACAGGCAGCGCCGCATTACAGCCTCCGCGCGCCCGCACAACGTTTAACGCCACCACGCAACCGAAGCCGCGGGGCCGGCGCCCGGAGGCTGCTAACGCTAGCTAGCAGCGCTAGCACGCCGACCACCGGCATCCGCTCGCGTGCGGGGCGCGTCTGACAGTCACCGAACCGCCGGCGACACACAACTTGCCAACGGCGCCGGGGGGGGGACGAACAACTCGGCGCCCGCGAGGCGCGAAGCAAAGTTGGTTTCACGCGAGCTCGTACCTGCGTGTCCGTGGGTGGCGCCTCCGAGGGTGAAACGCTGGGCTCTGATGTACCTTCACCGACCGTGGCAGCTCTGAGTCCCCCGCAGCGACGCAGCACAGCACGCGCGCGCTCCCCCCTCTGCCGCCATGCAAATGACCCACCTCCAGGCCCCGCCCACCGCCACGCCCCGCCCACTCGCATCTGTAATTGGTGAATGCGATTAAATCAACAATTGTTCAGCTTTTCTTCTTCTGAATCTGCAGTGAGTTGCAAATTTTTTTGAACCTCAACGTCAAGCCGATATTAGAGTTTAAGAAAAATGCATCTGTTAAAATTCCTGTGCTGTCTCCGTAAGATAGGTCCTTATAGTTATAATACTGTACTACCTCCAACGCTATTTAAAAATTGTACTTGCCCCTACTAGTGTTCCATGTATCAAGCATGTACAGGATGATATTATATAGTGAAATGATTAGTCTATTAGATCATTTCCACCCATCATTTTTTTTACTTTTATTTGTTATACATGATAGTAAGATATTCATGTTATCCAACTAAATGCTAATATTTTAAACTCATAACATTCATAACTAGGTCAGGGTTTCAGATAGCAAACTGGAGCACCTCTCAGTAAACTTTCTGCTCGTCCCTGCTGGGTTAGTCAGCTTTAGGATTGGGCATGTTTGAACATTAGTTGGGAGCTTTTATACTGGGCCCCCAGGCGCTGCAATGCAAAGCAACCAGAGCGCGAGCACACACACACACCCACACACGCACACACACACACACACACACACACACACACACACACACACACACACACACACACACACACACAAAGGAAAGGCTCGGATCTCTTTGTCATCAGCAGTGCGGTTGAAGGTATGTGCAGAGTAAACACACCTCTGCGGGACCATAGGGGCCAGTTAGCTTAGAGAAACGGGGGTCAGAGGACACCCACGTCTTCCACTGCCACGGCCGTTGGTTGTCATGGCGTTGAGTTTCCGCTACAAACACCCACACAGCAAGACACTGTCGCTGTGTTTATTACTCCAGCAGTTATGCTACACATCGTGAGTCAGTTATGAAACACTATATTAGATCCAAGGCTGGAAACAGGTCAGTGAAAGTGTCACAGGGTGTTTCACTGATGTAGTTCCCCATGGGGGGAACCTTACAGTTGCAGCCCTTTGGAATACTCCAAGAGAGTGGTAGAAAAGCGGAATGACGTGAAGGACGTGGAAGACATTTTTACCATCCTGTCTGTCCAATGGGTCAGCTGAGGACATGACAGACCTACATGCATTGGGTACTAAAGCCTTATGGTGCAGTTGTTGGGACACGGTTGGTGCTTTGGACACTGCTGAAGAGCTGAGGGCTGATCTGCCCGTTGCCAGACTGAACACCACGATTGGGAATTATTCGTTCGCCTTGCAGATTGTACTAAAGGGTCAAATTGGACTAAAGGGACACCTGGTGGTGACGACTTGTAGTGTTTGCTTGGAGTGTTGCAGAATGATTAACCTTCCAAAACTCGCTCGCTGGGTTCACAGTGTGCAGCAAATGGTTCTTTTGCTTAACAGGAATTATGAAACAAAACATGAAGCGAGTGACCTGGGGTCTCTTAATCAGGACGAGCACTACAGCCCATTATTCACCGTTCTGCTGGAACATCAGTGGCGCGATAACACAAAGTCGACCCTCGTGGCAGCAAAGTCAAAAGCAGCATTTTGTTAATGTCCCTTTTGCCTCCATGTTACAGTTAAATGATTTGGCAACACAACACTATCTGTCCATTGTTTTACCGGTGCGTAGTTTTGGCCACATAGCGATGAGGTTGAATATTAGAGAGAACTGTGGAGGTTTCACACGAAGCGCTGCTGACACTTTGTACACCAGTGTTCCTTTTGTCCTTTCTGTCCTGCAGCACAGAGCTCTGACACAAACGCCTTATTTTCATCTCATAAAGTCGCACCTTCAGGTGAAAATGAAAAAATAAAACACACTTCTTAATATTTGAATTATGTTGCTGTCAGTGTACCCAACAACCTCAAACAAATTGTGAATCATTTTAAAGTTCCATTATTTATGTGAATGTCACAGTAAAACATGGCTCGTGAACCAGCCGGTTGTCTCGTGCAGAGAACCACTGCTGAACCACCCCTGGGGGGCAGTAGCTCCCTTTAGCTCCTCTAGCTGTTTCTGACTGGATGCCCATTGCATTCGTTGTTTAAACATCTTTACTTCTCGCCCGATGGTTTAGTAAGTGCATCGCCCGTGGGCGGAGTTCGTGAGCAGCCACAGCTGCGTTTGTTAGCCGTCTAGTAACGTAAAAAATAGATGTATCTTTGCACAAGCGTCGGGTAGAACCTGCAACTGTCATATCGCAAATGCATGTTACGTCGTTGTGTGCAGTGCAACGTCTCCTTAAAGGCCACGCCCGAGACCACATGGAGCGTCCCGGTCCCCTGGAGGCCGTCTCTTCAGGCTGTTTGGCGTATAATACGGCCAAACGACTTTTGAGGGATTTTACTGCCTATGACTGTCATGCTATGGGGTATTAGTGGGTGGATTATAAAGTCCAGAGGTCAAAGGTTCATAGGAGCCAGTATGTGGCCTTGAGCAAGGACACTTGTTTTTGCACTATTCTACTTCCACAACAAGGGGCCCAGTAGGAGATTAAAATCGTGACATAATGTAATTGCCGGCTGTTTTCCGAGAGGTGACTTTGGATGCGTACGGAGAATAAAATAATATTAACATGCAGGTCCCCGGAGGAAGAAACAGAGATTAAAAAGACGAGTACTCGGGCTGCTTTCTCTGCTGGCCCTTGGTGCCGAGCAGCTCCACAGCTTCCCCTCCCTCTTCTCTGAAGGTCCACACTTGGCAGGAGACCGGCGCTCTGTCGCCATCGGCGCCATGGACTGTTCAACGCCACATGAGAATGATGTTTGATGTCTAGTCCCTCGTCCTAAAACTGTTCAAGCTTAATTGGTTTAAATTCCCAATTTCTAATGCTTTGGTTTGAAACAAAGGTAGGAAAGTGTTAAGTGATTTTCACGTACTCTAGATGCTCCCGACGCTGTTTGGCGACCAGGCTACTCACAGCTGCCCTGCAGCGTCACTGTTCACGAAAGAACACCACAAACATGCTTCTCAAAGCATCGCCAAGCTCACAGCTATTCAAGGGCTCACAGGGAGAAAATAGAATTGCCCCCCCCCCCCCCCCACCGCTCTGCAGCACCACAACCTCGCAGCGTTGTCATGCTAACTGTTCTGTGAGTGCAGACGGTGCACAGCCTTTCTCAGATGTGCCAGACGTTGGGGCACTTGTTGGATATTTCTGAGCATTTGGATCTAATTAGCTTGGTCACGACTCCCGTCCGCTCCCTTCTGCTTCTGTCTTTCTTCTTTCTGCCTGTTTCCCTGCAGCTCGGTATCAAAGCGGGGGCCTCCAGACCTCTGCTGCGCTGACAGCGTCGCATGCCGCTCGCTGTCCGTCTTGTTCCCATCTTTCTCCTTTTTTTGTACCTGTCTTCTCTCTCCTTTCTAGAGTGATCCGCAGGAGAAAGACGTACGCCAGGAGCTCTGCAAAGGATTGCAGGGTTATTGATGGCCACCACCCCTCCTTTTGTGTCACAATCGATGGACGGAGGTCCAGGGTGGAATTAATGGCGCAGAGAAATGCCCAGAAAAAAGCAGCAGAAGCCGCGATGGGCGGCCTCTGAGGTCCGTGTGAGGGACACAGACGTAATGAACTGAATCATTCATTAGAGAAGGGAGGACAGGTAGACAGGCATTGGTTGATCGCTTTCCTAATGAAAAAGAGTCTGTGTTCATCATCAAGTCTGAGTGCACCTGCAAAGAAAGTTCTGGAATTATTCTGATCTGGTTAAGAGAGTCCTTGGCTTGAATAGGTAGGGAATGTGTCTTTACCCCAGGTGAAGGAGTTCAAGTACCTCGGGGTCTTGTTCACGAGTGAGGGGAAGATGGAGTGTGAGTTTGGGCGGAGAAGCGGAGCAGCGGGGGCGGTGTTGCACTCGCTTTACCGCACCGTGGTGACAAAAAGAGAGCTGAGCCAGAAGACAAAGCTCTCGATCTACCGGTCAATCTTGGTTCCTACCCTCACCTATGGTCATGAAGGACGGGTCATGACCGAAAGAACTAGGTGACGGGTACAAGCGGACAAAATGGGTTTCCTCAGGAGAGTGGCTGGCGTCTCCCTTAGAGAAGCTCAGCCATTCGCGAGGAGCTCGGAGTAGAGCCGCTGCTCCTTTGCTTTGAAAGGAGCCAGTTGAGGTGGTTCGGGCATCTGGTGAGGATGCCCCCTGGGCGCCTCCCTAGGGAGGTGTCCCAGGCACGGCCAGCTGGGAAGAGGCCCCGGGGAAGACCCAGGACCAAGTGGAGGGATTATATCTCTGCACTGGCCTGGGAACGCCTTGGATCCCCCAGTCAGAGCTGGTAGATGTGGGAAAGGGAGGTTTGGGGTCCCCTGCTGGAGCTGTTGCCCCCACGACCCGACCCCGGATAAGCGGCTGAAGATGACTGGATGGTCGATGGTGGTCAGATGCCATAAGGTTTGGGTGGAAATGAGGAGGGGTATTTTGGACTATTTCTTCCCCTCTCTTCCCATCTCTCACATCAATGAACTCAAAAATACCAAAATGAATCCAGATGAACTGCCATTATGGAGAGAACACAACAAGCCTGAACTTGCGTCACAAAGTCATTGTAGTAACGTTGATACGACCGTGGACCGGATACAGGAAGTGGACGCAGTCATTGTGGCGTTGGTTTGTGGAATGGTATTTTAAACCGTTGGCAGTCTTACTGTCTCCCGTCTTGGATTACATCTGGAAGCCAGCGTCTTTTACTGCAGCCAATGGACGGTTACCAGATTTGGTGTGTGTGTACGGTCGGGTAAGCAGCCCCTCCCTGTTCAAGTCGGAGGCTGCTGCCTGTGCAGAGACTCTCTGAGAGTTGGGACACTGCGGCACTCACTCCTGTCTTCATCCTTCTCTAATCTGTCCAGCAACACAGCTCTGATTCACACAGTTGCTAGGAGCCTACATAATGACAGTGAGAAGCCCGGCCCGATTCATCTACTTACCCCAGCGTTAAGAGCCAAGTAGCAGCAGAACGTTGGAAAACCCTTCTGCTGCAAAACCCTTCCATGCTCACAGCCTCTGAATTCTCCTGAATGTTCTTCTGCAGGCTGGAGAAGCCTCAGTACTCAGGAGTAGTGAAGCCAGTGATGGATTATGACCAGACACGGGCTCTGCTCACTTCCTCTGGCAGATTAGT